>NW_012156846.1:0-2202 GCF_000151545.1 Saprolegnia parasitica CBS 223.65
CGCAACGCCACAGAGCGCAACACCACAGAGCTCGAGCGACATGGCGCCAAGATGGTACAAGAGTAGGACACATCGGTTGTATCAGGGAGTTTTGACCAATGGGAAAGAGGTTCAGCGACACGCCGCGAAGAAGGTATCTTTAGAATTTCGACCAATCACTGCAGCCGCGGACACAATTTCTACCAATCACTGCAGTCGTGGACACGGAGACGGACAGACAGACAATTAATCCCCCCTGGGCTGGTGTAACCAGAGGTTCCTACCAGTATAAATTGCAGTGTATCTCAACCTAGTGCTATCAAGGGAATGCAGTTGTGATACACATGCAATTTGCAATCTAGATGCGCCCAAGATTGACTGGGACTCGACTCTATCCGCGAATTCGCAACGGTCAGGGCGAGAGCTCCGCAAGGCGAATGCGCGGGAGGGCCAATGTCGTCTCATCTTGTTGACGACCACCAGTGTACTCGATGGGCCCGAGGCATTGGGTGCAAAGAGCGGCGCGACCACCAACCGGCATTTCCACAGCAAAGGATGCAAGACAGTGGGCATAGTTTAGCCCTGTGGGCTTTATATATGGTACTCCGGACCATTGCTGATCGGCCACCCCATCTGGGCTGTCGAAGCGATGATCTTGTCGGTCAAGCTCCACTACTGCCGACACCTTGCTGTGCAGCAGCGTGTACGTGCTTGGCGAGCAAACCCTCGTATGTAGTGGCGGCGATGCTGTTGACAATACACAGGGTGAACCTCCGTGACGTGGCAGCTTGGCATGGCGTGCTGCGTCTTGTATCCGGATAAGAGTTGAGTGAAAATAGATATTTGTGATGTAATAAAAGACTTATTAATACGAAGTACTAGTACGACAGTTAAGTAGTATTAATAATACGACTAAATACCAACCGGTGTGGAGCCCCATGGTGGAGCCCTAAGAGCAAGGGCATCGACACCAGTTGGACATGTGTTTACTAACCGGCCAGCGGATACGCCATGCAGACTAACCGGTTATTACTCGAGCCGTCACCGTACGACCGGCTCCTGGGCAGAGCGCAATGGGCAAAGTCGGGGACAGCGAATCTCTAAAACATGTAATAGTATAACCACCAATACGTTGGCATATACAATGCTCTAATGCACATCGTTCCTACTCGACTGTGCGCTATAGGATCCTCGATCAACAATCACCGAATGAGGCACGAGTTGGCTCTTATGTGGCGCCTCGACTTGTGCCCGAGGTTGCCTTGGATTTTACATGCACAAGTTGGCTCTTCTTGATCGCTTGGTCAACCGCAGACAAGTTGTCCAACGGCAGTGCGTACATCGCCGGCGTAAACAGTGCGTGCGTCGACGGTATCTCTGCCACGTTGGGTCGTGTGAGCGTAAACGTCCGCCACGTTTTGATGTCGAGGCCGTAATAGATCCCGTTGTAGCGCACGGACACGAGCCCGTTGAGCGCAGCAGACGCGCGGTCGAGGTAGTAGACGTCTTTGTAAATCCACTTGGTGCTCAGAAAGAGATACTTGGCGCCAGCGTAGAGCAAGAGCGACTCGGCGCGGTTCTTTGGCGGCTTGCGCACGAGCCAGCGCATGAGCCCAAACGTCACGACGTTCAGAACGCCGACCAGCAGCACGAGCAGCGCGACGCGTTCCCAGACACCAATGACGACCTCGCCGCCACTGCACACCATCTGAAAGTCGACTTCAGCAATCGCACACGTGTGGCCGAGTGACGCCGTGTGCGTCACGGGCGACAACGTACTCAGCAGCGCCGTCACGCCTGTCACGAGAAGCCCGTTGGGCGTCACGTAGAGCGCTGTGTGCTCTTTGGTCCAGATCATCAAGACGTCGTTGACAATCGCGACAAGCCAAGAGACTTCGCTCGCCGCAAGACACGTCTTGTACCACGGCACGTCGGTCGAGTGAAGGTAGCTCATACTGCCAACCACTTGGAGGTCCAGCGACCCGGTGCAGAGCACGGCCATGGCGGTAAGCGATCGCAGAAAGAGCAGCGGGCGACCGACCCAGACGATGCCACCGACGCGACTGAGCTCGAGCATGTTCATGCCCTCGGCATACCCTCTCGATGCGATGATGTAGACGCACGCCAAGACCGCGATCGAAAGCACGACGAGCGTCACGTACATGGCGCCGGTCCGAGCGTACGTGGCCATCGTCGTCGGGATCTCCCACGGCGCCACGCCTT
>NW_012156846.1:2302-4721 GCF_000151545.1 Saprolegnia parasitica CBS 223.65
TCTGTTAGAGGGAACGTGAAACTGAAGTGTACCCCATTTGTGAAGCAGGAAAAGAGTGAAAAATGAAAAAGATAAGCATGATTGTGGTTAAATGCAGTCGATGTAAAATGTACAAGGAGGCTGAGGATGTGCTCACTGAGTGCTGTACCAGTGGAGGAGACGCTTGGCCTCGGGCAACGAAGCAGCAATGGAAATGCACGCATGGGCGGAGGCTGAGATGGCGCCATCGTTGACTTTGAAACGCTGAAGCAAGAGGCACTGGCCAACCCAATCTTGTGTCGCTGAGCGGGCATGCTTGCCGTACAACGTAAGACGAATGGTGGCGCGAGAGCCGCCTGCCGAGTCATCCACCAACGTGGCAAAGCTCTTGCCGTCGGCGCTGGGTTCAAGTGAGTGGCAGATCGCGAGCATGCCAACGTCTTGGATGACTTGGACCGCGGGCATCGTTGAGATCGCTGTAATGTTTCCAGAGACATTGATCTCCGGGATGAGGAGGTCGTCGTCCACCCAGCGGACGATGGTGTCCGAGAACAATCGGAGGCCGAAGGTCCTCTGGGTACTTCGTTGGGAGCGCGCGGAACGCCGTCAAACGCCGTTGGTGTGCGGGGCATGCAGCAGCGCGCATTTGCTCGATCAGATCCATGAAATGAAACTGTAGAAACAAATGGAAAGCCTTGATGTCCGTCTCCGTGTCGTGCTCGTACATGACGTGGTACAGGTCGCGACCACACGTGACTTCGAGTTGCCAAAAATCGCCGACGAGAAGGACCGACTTGCCGCCGAAGTCGCCTTTGCCGGGGTACATTGTGCGGAGACGAGAGTCCAGCAAAACGAGAAAATGTGCCGGCAGCATAGACACCTCACCGAGTTGCTCGTCCACAGGCGCGTGCTCGGTCACAACTCCAGCAACTGCGTCAAGTGCGTTGATGATCGCATCGTCGTCGTTGTCGACGTCCGGCCCATCGCAAATGTGGTCGTCGTCAATGTCTTCGTCTGGGCACACAATGTCACAGAACGCATCGAGGTACGCATTGACCGTCTTGTTGATAGCGGACGGCTGTTCAAGGACCGCCGAATGTACGAGGTTCGGCGCCGACTTGTTGTGGTCGATCGGGCTCTCGTCATTGTCCTTGTCATTGGCGTCAAGATGCTCCTTGAGGGCAACGACGTCTGGGTCGTCGTTGATGAAGACCTCGCTCTCGATCATGTCGGCATCGGCAGCCATGCATTCACGCATCTGTGTGCTGTCGTCGATGGTAACATCAACGTAGCTCGGGTGGCCCACACCTTTCCAGAGGTGAAGATATCGGTACGCGGTGTCTGCAACGATCTCGTGGTGCTCGCGGATGGACTTGAGCGTCTCATCGCACTCTTCGTGAGGTCCGACGTACGTCACATGCAGCCGCCGTCCGTCCGTGACTTCTGGCAAGGTCTTGGCAACTTGAATTGCACCATCCGCAAAGAAGCAAATGCAGTGGGCTGTTGCGTGATGTGGTCGGACAAGAAGGTTGATGTGATGAGCTCGAGCTGCTGTGATGGCACGCAACGTGGCGTCGGTGATCTTGGGCAGCGTCTCTCTGCGCCCATAATCGTGACCCTTGGCGATACTGAACGGAGCGACGTTGTACGACCCAGCATTCGGGTCCTTGGCACATGCCGAGCATAACACGACGTTGCCCGTGTCTGGGACAAGATTCGGGTTGAGATGGTAATGCACGCCACCGACACGGAGGACCGACACCACGTCTGCGACGAGGTTGGCGTTGGTCGGCAACAAAGCGACTTGGAGTTCACTCAGGCGGAACTGTGCCGGTAAGCGTTCGATAGGCCCCGCGTCAACAATATGTCCTTCGCATTCGTAGAGCGCCTCATTGCACGAGGCGCAGGCAGCGATACGCCCGGACCCGGCATCACGCTGGCGTGCACTTTCCTGGCAGCGAGCAGCGTCAGCCTGGCCAACAGCTTCGCCGACAGCACGCAAGACGCGGTCACAAACGGCACGGCCGCCCGGGCCGTTCAACGTCTCATCGTTGCAGATATGTGCGTCGGGGTTTCCAGAGCAGAGGTGAAAGGCAGCGATCGCGAGGTTCGGGTATTTGGTAAAGTTCTGCGAGATGGCTTTGATGCTGGCAGCATCGATGCTCTGGTGCGAAAGAATGCTCCCGGCAAGGTCGTGAAGGCCATCATCATGTGTTGTGCGCGCCTTGACTTTGGCCTGGCGCTGCTTTTGGAGCCGCGCGGCCTTCTCTTCGGGCGTCTCACTCGCCTTTTGAGCGGCGCGTGCCTTGACTTTGCCCTGGCGCTGCGTTTGGAGCCGCGCAGCCTTCTCTTCGGGCGTCTCACTCGCCTTCTGAGCGGCGCGTGCTTTGGCTTTGCCCTGGCGCTGCTTTTGGAGCCGCGTAGCCTCGTCGTCCGACGT
>NW_012156846.1:5461-8212 GCF_000151545.1 Saprolegnia parasitica CBS 223.65
TGGTCGGTTAGAAGCGTGACGCTGCCAACGTCATTCTCAAATGCCACGACTTCGCGAAACCCTTGGAGCCACTCGGCCATGTAGCACCACGCAAAGAATGCAAAGTGGGTGTCGCTCGGGTTAAAGAGCGGAAGCTGCGACCACGTAAGCGGCGACGTCTTGTTGGTGCGCGTCAGCTGCAGCAGAGAAATGTTGAGCGCCGTCGTCTCCGCGATGGTGGCGGCCACCTCGGGTGCCCAGTCGACAGCAGGCAGATACGTGTCGAGGTACGATCTGGCGCCACGTAGGTAGTCGGGACAGGCCTTGTACCCGCTGGTATCTGCCGCGCAGATGGCAGTGATGGGACTGGCAGCAGTGATACCAGAGAGCACGAGAGCAAAGACCACCTGCTCTCGCGACGGCGTCATCTTTGCTTGCGCACCCGTCGCACTCGAGCAGCGCGCACTGTACGATAGCAGACTGACCAAGCCCGTCGTAACTGCAAGCCCGCTTGAGGCACCGAGTTCGGGACAGAGCGGTGACCCGCCGTACGACAGGAGCTTGGCGCTAAGCCACGGCTGCGGCACGGGGTACATCGAGTCGGGCACGTGAATGCTTAGATACGCCGACTGACTCTGGTTGGAGCGCAAGGCGCTGCTCCGCAGGGCGCCGAGGACGTGCAGAAGGAGCTGCTGGGCCGACGCCGGTGCACGGACGTAGCGCATGTCCATCGAGCCAAAGGGTCCGAGGATGCTTTGGACAAAGCTAAAACCAGCGCCAAACGGCGCCGAGAGCGTCGTGTTGGCAATGAGCACCGACTCGAGCGACGTGTTGCCAAAGGCGAAGCGGGCACTGGACCGCAGCAGCGAGAGGCCGCCGACACCGCTGCTGTTGGACGTCACGGCGGCAAAGTCGTTGGCGAGGGCCCAGTACGCCTTGAACGTCGTCTGTGCGCTGAACTGGTACGAGCCGTTGAGCGCCTGCAGCGTCAACGCCGCCTTCTTGTTGTACGCTGACCAGACATTGTACGAGCTGAGGAGACCGACTTTTTTGTAGTTTTGCCACTGAACGTCGTACGTCGCGATACCAAACGTGCGCCAGTAGGTGGCTTCGTCCACAATGGTCAAGGAATTGGGCGCTTGGATTTGGGCGAGCCAGCGCTGGCCGTTCAAAGAGGTTTGGAGGTCATTGCTGAAAGCAATCTGGAACGCGGCGCCCCAGCACGGCTGCCAATCGGCCCAAGCAACGTTGCGAAGGAGGCTCTCGAGGTACACGGCGCCGTTGGCCGTCATCTTGGCACAGCGTTCTTGGCGCCGCGCCGAGTTGGCCATGGGCCACGTCTGTTGAAAGTCGAGAAAGCAGTATTGCGTAAAGATCCAGGACGCGTGGGTGCAGGCGTCCATGGTCCGCAGACCCGCAATGACGGCCGGTAGCGTATTCAGCTGCGTGTGTTGGAGGCTCGAACCAAAGTTGGCGGCGGTAGTCACAAAGATATCGGGCGCGCCATACAAGGACGTGTGCGAGATGTTGGGTGCATCGAGCGCAAACGACGCGTAGCTCGCGTTGAGATAGAGCTGTTCGTTGTACCAGTTGGCGATGAAGGCGTGGGCGCCCGTGCTGTTAAAGTGCGCCCACCACAGATCATTGGCCAAATTGACGTCCGAGACGTTGATGTACGAGAGCGACCCGACGATGGTTGCCGTCATGTAGACAAGTCCTGCGAGCGCCAGCGGCCGATCCCAGCTGTGGCGCTCGAGGGGCGAGGTACTTGAGAGCAGCAAAAGCGACCCGGACGAGATGGTGTGCCCTAGCGGAGGCGTCTCGACCATCGTTGTCTTGCCCGACTGGTACACGGACACGGTATCCTTGACGACGAGCCACGACTTGAGGTCGAACGTAAAGTGTTTTCGGCGGAGCGTAAAGGGCACGAGGCCGGCCATGATGCATGCGACGCGGTCGATCGCCCACACGTTGGTGTCGCCCATGGTAGTCAAGAAGGCGTTGGTCGCCGACGAGATGAGAAACGGCGTGTCTGACGCCATGTCGTCTTTGCTGGCGAGCGACCCACGAACGTGCACGACGAGCGCCGTAGCGCTCAGCGCGAGGCCAATCACAAGCAGCTGTAGCCATAGTAAGAGTGTGATACGAGCCGTGCTGCCCACTTCGACGAGGCCGCTGGTGCACGAAATATAGTAGTCGACATCCGTGCTGCTGC
Source organism: Saprolegnia parasitica CBS 223.65 (assembly GCF_000151545.1). Classification (NCBI taxonomy): domain Eukaryota; phylum Oomycota; class Saprolegniomycetes; order Saprolegniales; family Saprolegniaceae; genus Saprolegnia; species Saprolegnia parasitica. The sequence goes on from NW_012156846.1 coordinate 7,656, forward strand.
ACGCCCGATGCAACGTCGCCGAGAGCTCGACGGGCGACAACGCGTCGAGTACAATGTACACCAGCCAGAGCGCGCAGCTGCTGATTGGCGCGTAGTAGGCTGACAGCTGAGGAACCACCAGTAGTAAAATGTCGTTGATGACGTACGTGATCCACGTCGCCTCGCCCGCGACTACGATTGTCTCAACGAGTGTGCGCGGCGTTGAGGCGAACCGCGTGCCGTGGCCCGTTGCCACCAACGACACTTGGGCCGTGCTGAGGAGCAGCATCGCGGTGCCGCCGCGCACGATGAGCAGCGGGCGGCCGATCCAGACCGAGCCCACGACACGGTTGAAGCGGAACAAGTTGCGACCCGCGAGGTGAAAGCCGCTGAGCGCCCCGTAAAACGTGCAGAGAGACGCCACGAGCAGTAAGAGCACGCTTGTGTACACACAGAGGTAGTAGAAGACCTTGGTCGCTTGCTTGAGCTCGTTCGAGGGGGTCGCCAACGTCGTCGGCGCGTACTCGTTGGAGATAAGGACGAGCGAGGTGACGTCGCCTTGAAACGAAAGCACTTCA
>NW_012156847.1:0-4200 GCF_000151545.1 Saprolegnia parasitica CBS 223.65
TCGTGTGCTGCTGTTGTACTCTGATGACGATTTTTAGTCGGTTTGGCAGTTAAAAGAAGGTCCATTATTGGGGCTTTCAGCGAGGAACTCAATGAGGTCGCGGCTTTGTTGGTGCCCTGTCGCGTGCGTGAACAACCCGTCTAGAATAAGTGGTGAGGCACCACAAAGTTCCGGGCTCGGCGAGCTCTCGTCGTACCGGTAGGATGCTGGAAACGGGCTGCTGGACGATCGCTAGACAGGCGGAAGGCAGAGTGATGGGCGCGAATGTATGTCTTCAGCCTCAAATCTTTCGCGAGCGGACGAGGCGGCGCGATGTTCGCGTGGCTCTTTGGATCGGTCGACCCGACGACCGTACAGCCCCGCGTTCGACGTTGTCTATTGAAAGTGTTTTAGTTGCTCGTGAGCGCGGCTCGGGCCGGAGATACGACCGAGGCGAGCGCGCTTCTGCGTGCTGGCGCCGACATCCACGGCGCCAACAAGGTCGGCGGAAAGGCGATGGCCAACGACAACGGATGTCATTGTAGTTTGGTAACACGGCGCTGCACGAGGCAGCGTACTGGGGCCATGCGGATATGGTGGCGCTTCTCCTTGCGTCTGGGGCACGTGTTGACTGCGAGAACGAGGTACCAAACTCTTTTGACCCGCGCTCTGGCGTAGCAAGGGAATCAATTCGCGTATTACCGATGTCCATAGATTGGCTGGACGCCGCTGCACGAAGCGGGGCGCATGGGTCATACCGCGGTGGTGGTCTCTCTCCTCGCTGCGTCTGCACGCATCGACCACATGGACAAGGTGCGGCCCGGCTTCGTCGTCTGCCATACCAATAGAAATGCAGGACGGTTGGACGCCGCTGCATCAAGCCGCTTGGTACGGCCACGCAAGCACTATGTCGGCGCTTCTCGCCGAGTCGGGAGATGCCGCGTGTGTGTGCGACCACGTACATGACGCCGACAGAATCCTTATTAGTGGCCGACGCAGACCATGTCATAGAAAGGCCGAAGTGTCCTATGTCTCGCCCGCCTCCGGCACCACACACGTGTGGTCGACATCATGGAGACGGCGCTTACAAGAGAGGTGCACAGCCAGTCGTACATCGCCATGCTAAGCGCACCGTAGCTTGGTCAAGCCATCGAGAACGACGACGCGACGCGCGTGCGCCAGCTCCTCGCCGCGGGTGCGTCGACCAGAAAGGCCACCGAGGTACATATGAGTTACGGCTGATAGCAAAATCAAGCGAGAGGGTTTATGTAGTCGGGCCATTCGCCGCTCGTGCTGGCGCTTCGCCACTGGTCCTGCCTCGTTCAGCTCCTCAAACATCCCAGCGTCGACGTCGACTACGTATCCGAGGCACTACTTTGTTTTTATCAATGAGGGGTCTCAGAGGCGTCGTGGCAGAAAGACGCGATGACGGCGTTGCTGCATGCCACCTCCATAGGCTGCAAAGCCAGTGTCGGCCTCTTGCTGCTCGCTTCTGCCAACGTGGATGCCGTCGACACCGCGGTATGGATTTCTTACAAAACCCAAAATCTTAGTGGTCGGCGTAGACGGGCCGCACGGCCCTCACCATGGCAGCGGCCAACGGCGATGTCGCTATGGTCGACTTGCTTCTTGCGGACGGAGCAAATGTCCACTCTAAAGATCACGTACGTATACAGTATATATACCCTAACCTCTCACCAAATAGAGTCTAGAAGGGCCATTCACCCCTCGTGGCGGCCAGCGAGGCGGGCCACGCACCCGTCGTGCACCGGCTCCTCGCTGCCAACACGAATCTAGTGCGTGGAGCACGCTCGTCTGTACTAGCATCAACACGCATTGATAGTGTCGAGACGCAGCGCTACAGGTGGCGATTGCCCATGGCCACCGCGACGTCGCCGCCATCCTCTTTTCGCCACTGCCCGTGCGCTCGGTAGACGCATCAACATGTCACATAGTTGTTTTCCGTTTACTGGCGCGACTAGGTCACAGAGGCAGAGCCATTGATCGACCTCTCGTCCGCGACGCTGCTTGGGAACGGGAGCTACGGCGTCGTGTATCGAGCATTCTTTCAAGGTGCCGTCGTCGCCGTCAAGGTTCCCAAGGCCCACGGCATCGAGTCGTTTCACTGCGAAGTTGCCGCCATGACCAAGTACTCATCTCTCCGACCGACGTGGCGCTGCATGCGAGTAGGTGTCGGTCACCGTATGTGCTGCCGCTGCTGGCCGTCATCCATCCGACATCGCCGTCGCCGCAGATGGTGCTGCCCTATATGGACGGCGGCAGCTTGCGCACACATCTCAGGACGTCGGTGGTCCCGATCTCGCAGTGGCGCGTGGCGTGGGTCGTCGCCAACGCCCTTCTCGATCTTGGCCTGACGCAGATACTGCACCGCGACGTCAAGTCCGACAACATCTTTCTGAGTGTGGACGGCCGCGTGCTTCTTGGCGACCTTGGCGTGGCGAGAGAGGTGCTGGATGCGAGCACTACCTTGACAAATGGCGTCGGCACGCCCTACTGGATCGCGCCCGAGGTGTTTGAGGGCGGTCACTACGACGCAGCAGCCGACGTCTACTCGTTTGGAATCGTCCTCACCGAGCTCAGCACGCGCAAGACGCCGTACTGGGACGCGTCGCGAAAAGGGTTCGCGCTCATCGATGGCGTTCGGGCGGGCGACCTGCGGCCAACGCTGGCCGTCGACTGCGCCGACTGGTTCCGAGACCTCGCACATCGCTGCTTGCGCCACGATCCCACGCTACGCCCGTCGGCGGGCGATATCGTAACGGCGCTCGCGCAACACCGGAACGCCTCGGTACGTTTCATCTACTATTGTACCAGCCCCACTTAGCACTTCGAGCAGATAACAACACCGATGGTTGCAGCCTCGGACGCCTGGTAGATGAACCAAGCCACAGGGGGGTTGCCGTGTCGGTCAGCGATGTATGTACAGGTATAATACACACGCTATTATCAAGAACACGTTTCAATATGTGGGGCGGTTGTGAGCCACACCAAGTCGTTCGTTTGACGCACTTGACGGCGAGCTTGGCCTGGACACCGACCACCGTCTAGCATGAAAGCAGGACGGACGTGTGCGATGCTCCTGCGACGGCTGGCGTGTAAAAGACGAGGACAGTGCGTCATCTTTGTGTTGAGGAAAGGGGCCTCCAGAGGAAAGGGTACTAGATTTGATCGCATTTGGTTTGAATATCGACCAACTTGAGCCAGATCCAAGTGCCCTTGACGTTGTATGCGAGGGAATGTCCTTACGCCTGTCACATCGGCTCCCACGCTCCAGAGTGGGTCGTCGTCGCCGCAGATTCGTTGCAAGGATTCCACTTTGCACTTGCTACAAATGATATGGACTTGGAGACAGATGGTCGTATGGGAATCTCCAGGCAACGCCATCTGGCCCACCCAAACGACGACGTCACGGGCAGGTTAAACAGAATCGGTCGAGAAAAACGCGTTGAACCCAATCGAGCCCGTGCCAAGTCCTGGGCGATGGCCACTGCAAGGCCCCAGGCGGGGCGTCCAATGAACCATCTACGATGCAATACCTGTGTGCTAGTGCACAAGATTTTTTAGTGCACAGACCATAAGCCTGTTGGACGTTGTTGTCCGGGTTCAATGGCGAGTTTAACGCGTTGAAGACAAGGTGGCGGGTCACCTCGACGCCTGCGACGTTCGGTCGACCGTGATGCTGGCTGTATCGGCAGTCGAACGCGGCGGTAGTATCTCCTGTGTCGTCATAGACGCGCAGAGTCTGCTCACAAAAATACCTTTTCCTCACGAAGGACCTTTTCCTCAGCAGCTCACTTTGCCATTTGCCTTCCCCTCCACCCACGGCGATGATCAACAAGTTCTTCCTCCGCGGCCTCGGCTTCTTCAACGACGCGTACGACCTCTCGGTGGTCAATATTGTCAACATTATCCTCAAGCACCAATACAAGGACGAGTACACGGCCGATATGAAGTCGAATGTCTCGACCGCCGCGCTCATCGGCGCCGTCCTCGGCCAGCTCGCGTTCGGCTTCCTCGGCGACATGTATGGCCGCAAGAACTGCATGGTTGCGACCTGCGCCATCTTGATCGTCGGTGGCATCCTCACGGCCGCGGCGTACGGCGGCTCGGACCATGGCACGCTCTGGTTCCTCGTCATTGCGCGCGGTATCCTTGGTTTCGGTATCGGTGGCGAGTACCCGCTGGCCGCGTCGTCGTCGT
>NW_012156847.1:4601-7722 GCF_000151545.1 Saprolegnia parasitica CBS 223.65
TCGACGCTGCACACGGTCGCGCTCCAGAACGTTCTGATTTCGCTCGTGGCGCTCCCCGGGTACCGTATGTCGCGTGCTTCTTCATCAACAAGATGGGCCGCAAGCGCATCATGCTCCAGGGCTGCACGGTCATGACGGTCGTCTTCCTCATCCTCGGCATTTGGTGGGACGAGATCAAAAAGTCCAGCGCCGGCTTCATCGTGCTCTTTGGCTTGACGCTCTTCTTTGCCAACTTTGGCCCCAACATGTCGACGTTTGTGATGCCCACGGAGATGTACCCGACGGCCATCCGCAGCTCGTGCCACGGCTTCTCGGCGGCCATGGGCAAGGCCGGCGCGTCCATCGGCTCGTACGGCTTCTCGCTATGGGTCGACAACCCGAGCTTTGGCTACGTCGGCACGTGGTTTACGTTCGCAGGCATCTCCGTGCTCACGATCGTCCTCACGGTCTTTTGCATGTTTGACAACAACGACGAGGCGAGCGTCATGGACAACGACTTCAAGGCCAAGCTCGCGATGGAAGACGACGACGTGCGCAAGTCGTTTGTGAGTCAGATGGAAGAGCCGATCAACGCTGACGACATCGGCACCAAGGCGTAGACAACTTGTGCATTTATATACATTTTGTACATTCTTGGATCGTTCTCATTTGCCGACCTGCAGAGGTATCCGGATGTGATCGGATGCAGCCCGTCTCGTTCGAAATCTATGGACGAAGTAGCACGTCTTGGCTGCGTTTGAGTGCAGGAACGACCAAGCGCGCTATGACTACTTGGCGCGTGGGGTCCACCACATTTCTCCGTATTACATTGACATAAAAAGCCTGGGTAGTATGTCGCAGCTTCCTCCAACGACCACGGACTCATGCTGTACGTAGCTCTACGCAACTACGTTTGAAAGTCTCTAAATTGGCAGTGCTCCTCTTTGATGTCAACGCCCAGACACAGTTGATGGACTGACATATCAAGTCGATTTCGTGTATCCACAGTGTCGGAAAAAAGTTCAGAAATGGTGTCCTTGCACAGAGTCGCCAGCGTTGGTGCCAGGTGCGAGTCTGTTGCTAGCAGGTTCGACGTTGCACACTGTACTCTTCCTGCATCAACGGGATCTCGCACGAACGTTCGGCGCTCGGAGACCTCCAAGTTTCTTGGCGTGTAGCCAAGCGTTGCGGCGGCTAAAAATATGGGCCCGTATCCGGCCCGTCCCAATATATATTCGCGTTGCCAAGCAATATGCCAACGCATCACGCGAAGCAACGATACCGACATATACCGGCGAGATGACGCAGGGGCGCACGCAGCAGTATATTCATTTATCTATGCATGATGCTATCGAGATTCTCTTGGCGCTTGGAGCGCGAGGGGCGTGTTGTTGAAGAGCATTGCAATGGCCACCGTGCGTCGGGTGGGGTGTCCGGATACCGACGCGCGGTTCAATATTAATATATGAATATTTTTGAATATTTTTAAAAACGTATTTTTAGCGATCTTGCCGTTTAGGGGCAGTTTGCATTTCCACGGCCGAGACGAAGATGAACATGCAGAACATGAAGTGCGTGGTCGTCGGCGACGGCGCCGTCGGCAAGACATGCGTGCTCATCTCGTACACGACCAACGCATTCCCAGGCGAGTACATCCCGACTGTCTTCGACAACTACAGCGCCAACGTCATGGTCGACGCCAAGCCTGTGAACCTCGGGCTCTGGGACACGGCCGGCCAAGAAGACTACGACCGGCTGCGGCCGCTGAGCTACCCGCAGACCGACGTGTTTTTGATCTGCTTTAGCGTCGTGAGCCCGGCCTCGTTCGAGAACGTCAAGGCGAAATGGTACCCGGAGATCCAGCACCACGCGCCCGGCGTACCCTTCATCCTCGTTGGCACCAAGCTCGACTTGCGCGAAGACGAAGACACGGTCGAGCGCCTGAAAGAGAAGCGGTCGGCGCCCGTCACGCACGAGATGGGCGAGGCCCTCAAGAACGAGCTCGGCGCGTTCAAGTACCTCGAGTGCTCGGCGCTGACGCAGAAGGGCCTCAAGCAGGTGTTTGACGAGAGCATCCGCTGCGTCCTCCAGCACCAGAAGAACCCGAAGAAGAAGCGCAGCCACTGCACGATCCTATAGACACACTTAATGCCTTATCTATATACACTACGTCGCTTATGTACTATTATGTCTACGCCAAGGCTGCATACACCGCCCCGTGCATGGATCGCTGGGTAGATAGATGCGTGGATATACCGATAGTATCGACGACGATGGATCGCGCGTCCGGCCAGGATGGCTCTAAGATCGTCGACTAAGATGCCATCAGATTGGTTGCATCGCCATATTGGTGGTCCGTCGATCAAGATGGCGCCGCCGTATTGCACGAAGATGGAGGTTACGCGGTGTATTTTAGAGGCGCCGTGTGCTTCTATTTAAAGCCGACGGACGGTTTTTGTCGGTAACATGTACCGGTTGCTGGAATTATTTGACTTGGGGTTTGTGAGTGGATACTTTAATCAAGTCTAACCCGACCACTTGCTATAAATAGATCGTCTCTTGAAGTTTGTATGAAGCGGTGGTTGCTCGACTCGACGACGGTTCATTCGCGGCTTTTCCCGGTATGATTCACACCACGGGCGGGGGTGGCTTCGCCACGACGACGCAGGACCTCGTCAAGCTCATTGAGACACCCAAGGAGCACTTTGGCGAGCACCTCGCGACGCTCGGGGGTATCGAAGGCATCGCAGCCACGCTCAAGTCGTCCTTGGTCGCAGGCCTCGACAGCAACAATGCGCAAGACCTGCAGGCGCGCGAGGACGTGTTTGGCCGCAACTACATTGAGCCCGAGAAGCCCGCGACGATTCTTGAGCTCATGTGGGAAGCCTTTCACGACTCTACGATCATCGTACTGACCATCTCGGGCACGGTCTCGACCATCCTGGGATTTACGGTGCCACACGAAGGCGGCACCGGGTCTGACTGGGTTGAAGGAGCTTCGATCCTTGGCGCTGTCTTGCTCGTCATCACCGTCTCGGCTGTCAACGACTACCAGAAGGAGAAGCAATTCGCGGCCCTCAACGCCATCAAGGAGGACGAGAAGATCAAGGTCATTCGCAACGGCGTGCCCGCCGAGGTCTCC
>NW_012156848.1:0-2119 GCF_000151545.1 Saprolegnia parasitica CBS 223.65
CCCACCTCCGTCATGGTGACGTCGGCGTAGGTGTGGCCGCCCATGTTCACGACGTCCGACACCTCGTGCACCCAGCGGCGGGTCACGTTCGCGGGGCCAAAACCAGTCACTGTCACCGCCTTCGTGGCCATGATCCCTCGACCCACGCCCGGCGTGATAACGTTGTGGTCTGCGCCCGAGTCCAACAACGCCGTGAGGCATTTGCCGTTGACCACCGCCGGCATCGTGAACAGGTCGTTGACACCCGTCGCACCGACGGTCACATGCTCGGGTCGCACCTCGATCGTGTTGACTTCGATCTCTGCCACCTGGGCCGCCATGTCGTCGATGTCGGTGGGCTCGGGGCGGAGCGCCAACGTCGTGATTTCGACGTGCTCGTCAAGGCGCTCGCCGGCCATGTCGGAGTAGTCGTGGACTTCGACCTCCAGAACGTGCTGGCGCATCGGCTGTTGGCGACCGTCCCGTCGTGGCGCCGGGCACTCACGTGACTGATGCCACGCCGAGTGGCAATTGAAGCACAGCCCGCGCTGGTGGGCCTTGTGCACGTACGGGTCCGCAAGTCCACTGCGACCACGACCACCTTGGCCGCCATGCGTGGCCGAGTAATTGACGAGCATCCGCCCGTCGAGCATCCGCCCGTCGTGGCCGCGCGTCCGGTCGTACCCGCCGCGACCACGGTCGTAGCCCGCCGACTCGTTGACGACCGACGGGTGTGTCCGCTCAAACTCGAGCGCCAGCGCGATAGCGTCCGAGACCACGTCAGCGCGGCGGTACTGCACCTCTTCACGCGTCTGCGTGCGTAGCCCGCGTGTGAAGAGCATGACGCGGTCGAGCTGCGACATGTCGTTCACGCGCACAATGATTTGGCGGTAGGCCGCAATGTACTCTTCAAGGGTGCGGAAATCGCGTTGGTGGAGGTTGTAGAGCTGGTCTCGATAGCGTTCTTGTGCGTCCGGCGGCACAAACTCGCGCTTGAGCGCCGTTTCGAACTCGCCGATCGTCGTCGGCACTGCGTTCTGGGACTTGACGCGCTCTTGGTACCATGCGGCCGCCACGCCGCGCAGGTTTGCGACCATCATGTTCAGGCAGCGCACTTGGTTGTCCATCTCGCGATGGTTGATGTTCTTGGCTGCGAAGTACACGCGCGCTTGGAAGCAGAACAGCTCGAGGTTCTCATCGTGTCGTCCTGCGTAGATCGGCATGCTGATGCCCTCGACCCGTCCTTCAACTTTTGGCGGGTTCGCCAAGCGCTTGATGAGGGCCGAGTTCTGCGTCATGTTCTGTACGAGCATGGCCGTCATCTCCGACCGGCGTGGCGCGCGTTCGGGCTCGCCTGCTGGCGCTTCCACTTGCGGCACCTCAGCCTGGGACGCCTTGGCTCGTGCTGCAAATGCGGCGGCGACGCGCTCTTCTAGCATCGCTTGCACGCGGCACTCCACTTCTTCGGCCATCTGCCTGTTGCGGTCGGCCTGGACGGCGGTGGCATGTACGGCGGCGGCCTTCTCGACGCGTTGGTCAATCTCAACTTGCACCCGACGCAGGAAATCGGGGTCCTCTTGGACGGCACGGGCTGCGGCGGCGACGGCTTCGCGGCGGGCAGCTTCTTTTCGGGCGGCTTCCTCAGCGGCTTCTCGGGCGGCCTCTTCCAGGCGGCGGCTATATCCTTCTTGGAGCAGGCGGGCCTCGTCCACGGTCACGTTGTGGGGCTCCATGCTCTCTATCTCTCTACTACTAATACTCGGTCTCGTCGGATCTTTTTCGTGTGTTCTATGTCTCTTTTTCTTTTCTTTTAACCAACAAGTGCTACCAATTGTAAGGTTGCGCTGGAGATTTAGAGAGCAGAGTCTAATATAAGGCAAATCCAAAAGTGAATTACAAGAGCTCGCGCTTCTCGCGAGCTCGCTTAGTCCGCCGGCGATCGGCCGCCGCGCTCGCAGCCACTCGTGGAGCCAGTACACTGTAGCGATCACGCGCGGCTGAGTCCGTGGCTTACCACCGGATACGTGATGCCATGCTGACACCAGATGGCCGGTCCGACCGACGGTTACAGCGGTCAGTCGTTACAGGCCTCATCTCGATCGCACTCGCCGTCTTCTTTGGCCTCTTGTACAACCGTGTG
>NW_012156848.1:3166-5883 GCF_000151545.1 Saprolegnia parasitica CBS 223.65
ACCTCGCGCAGTTTTAATAAATCCTGCACTGGATTTGTCATCTGATCCGGCGTTACGGATCGTCTCAGATGGTGGGTGCGGCCAAAGCAGCTGGTACCAGCAAAGTAGCCGATGGGATGTGCTATGGTTCGTAAAGAAGTAAGCGCCTGCGTCGCACTCAGCCCACTTTCCGTCAACAGCTGCGCATTCCCTCACAGAAGTTGGCTTCTTCTCGCTGACCTGCGCATCGAGTTGCGTCGACGGCCTTGTTGGTTGGATCAGGCACATTGCAGTTGGACCAACTTCAAGTAAAAAAATCCACGTGTCACTTGCACCCGTATGCTCTGGATTTCGTGGCCCCACTCGCTCCAGGACCCCCGGTCACCCAGGGGGTCGCCCGAAATCCGCTGGTTGACCCACCAGGTCGGCCGCCCCCGCCCCCATACATCCGGGCCCCGATTTTGCCAATCACATGCGTCCATTCTCAAAGCAGCCAATCACAGCAAGCAACGTCTTTTGCTACCGATTCCTCTCCCGTGCCGTGTATTAGCAGAGCAACTGGAGACTGCTGCTGGTAGAGGCTACTGAAGCTGTGTGGACCTTGCATCCTACGTCACGAAGATGGAGGTACGCAATGTACGTATTCATATTGTACACTGACGCCTCGATAGCAATCATTTGACGCCATGGCAAACAACGGGATCAAAGACTGGCGTTCCAGGGGCGGCTGCATTGCCGGGTACGCCGCGTACATGGGTCGAGTGTACTAGTACAGTACAATAGCGGAGCTCCCCTTTGGGCGTGACCTTGCCGACAACGCTCTCAGGCTACCTCTACTCGAGGCCCAAGACGGCGTCCAACACGCACCAAGCCGCGCTCCGCTACCACTGGCCCGTTCTTCGAGCCTGCGTCTGGTTCAACGTCTGGCGAGTCCAGAACGATCGCGTCTTTCGCGCCGACCTACCGCTGCCAAGTCTGTGGACGATTGCAGTCAAGGTGGCGCGTGTCGCTCAACTGCACTTGCACCACAGCCTCGTACAAGAGCCCGAGCAGCCTGCGCTATGTCGGCTTCTCCGGCTCCTCGCCCAACACGAGTGGCCGCGACGTCATCTTGTCCCGCGGATCGCGATCCTGCCTCCGTCAGTCTAAATCAAGGTTCTCCGCCGAATGTACACAACGAAAAAGTCGGGCAATTATATTTAGCATTGTTTTATCTATGGGAATAGACCACCCACTTTAACAACAACAAATAGCCGACCTCGACGATGTAGTCGATGTCGACTACACCCGCCCCATCAAACACCAGCTCGAACTGGCGCTGCTAGAAGTCGTCAACCACGCCTCGAGCACGATGGCTGATCTCCTCAAGGACCGGGATGTGGGCATGGAGGCTGACGACACTTCAGTTTTCTGTCGACGTTTCGACTCGCTCGCGGATCTTCGCATGGCTTTCGGCGAGTTTGTTATCCCGAGCACTAGTGCCAAAGGTACGAAATCTTTCCTGTGAACGTACACACACTGTAGACAATGGCGCCTCCGTTGGTCTAGGAATGGCCGAAGTCCCGGTCGAGGACGAGACGCAGATCGACGAGCTTCTCAGCGCCGTGGCAGCGTTTCAAGCTGGTGACCTCCCGGACGTCCAAATTGGCTTCGACGCCAACGAGGTCAGTCTTTCCAAGGTCAGCCAGTCCACCTCGATGAGCACCATCTCTGGTACTCATCTTTCATAACACTTGCTTTCGGTACAATCATGACTTAGCCCCTAAAGTGCGTTCGGATCTGGCACTCTTAGAGGCCACGGCCAACTACTTTCGTAATTTACACGCGAAGGAGAACGGTCAGCGATGTGCTACATGTCATTTCGTGACGCCAATGTAGGGTCGGCGAACGTGGAAGCCAAGTTTAACTCGCTAGCAGGAAGATGATACAAGAAGGCCCCCAGGCTAGTGGAGACTCCGACGACGTCGGCCATTTTCAAGAGGAACGTCATCGTCGAAACCGCGAAGGGTCGGTATCGGCTCCTCTCCGTGTACGTCAAGTCGTACAACACGGGGCGCGTCGAGATGTCGGCCAGCGCCACAAAGACCACCATGATCTACGTGTGTGGGGTCGAGTGGGACACTTTCCAGTACTAGTACGTGCTCAAGAGCAACAACGACCACGTCTCCTTCCGCGGCGACGAAGTAAAGGCTTTTTTACAATTAACGCCGCTTGGATGTTAAAAATCTCTAGAGATATCCTCATTGTACACGCAATGCAACAGGACGCCGGTCACCCGGAGGGTCGCCCGAAACCAGCGGGTGCGGCCGGCGAGGCCCCGACCCCCCACCCGAGGCTCATTTTTACCCGCGGGGTCGCTCAAAATCCGGAAGACCCCCGAAATTTAGACCCGGCTTTTGTAACAGATACAAGTACATGGGTGACCAGCGGTCCTCTCGCTACTCACTTTTCCATTTGCCATGCGCGGTGCAAGCATCGTCCTCTCCGCGGCCGTCGCGTCGGCGCTCGGGGCCAACCCGGTCATCTACGAGATCTCGACACGCCCGTGGCTCTACGAGCTCTCGCTCAAGTACAACCGGCCCATGTCGCTCGACGATCCGTCTGCACTCGCGCTCATCCAGAAGGAGCTGCTGGCACTCAAGGCCTCTTACAACCCCGACTACATCTGGATGATGGGGGTGTGGCAGCTCGGTGCATATGGCCTGAACCTCGACCAGACCACCAAGAACGACGAGTTC
>NW_012156848.1:7561-10022 GCF_000151545.1 Saprolegnia parasitica CBS 223.65
GTCAACAGCACGGCCTCAAACGACAAGCACCATCACAGTCGCACGCAGCTGTCACGTCGCAATAAACGCCAAGGCACGATGTCGCGGCTCCGAAGGGCCGCAGCGGCGACGAAGATGCTGCGCTACGTCCCCAGCTTGGCTCATTTCTACTACCACGCCCGACCGTCAGTCAAGCGACGCGCACACCGTCGCCATGCAGTCGACAACGACGCCGATCACCTATCACTAGGGCACCGCCTCGCCACAACCCATGGCAGACGAGGTAATCAACCTCCTTTGCCCTCTTTGCTGGCAACAAGCGCGACTCCTGAAAATCGTATTTCCCTTGCTTGTACCATGGTCCAAATCACGAAAAGGTACGAACCAATCCTAGCTTGCTGCCGCCGTCGATACCCAAAGCCAAAGCACCACGGAAAGACAAAGCAGAGTGTGTGGCCGTCGCAGCGACTTTGTCGCCAGCCAGCGCAAGTGGATGCTCATCGAGAGCGCATTCCAGATGTGAGCTGGTACCGGCACCGACTTGTCGGCCACGTCGACCGCCGCCGCCCAGATCTGGTTCGCTGTCCACCCAGCTCTCTGTGGCTTCGTCTTTCTCTTTGTCGTCACGCGCTGGGGCCACATGAGGACGGTGGCGGTCTTGTACCGGGGCCAGCGGCTCGTCATATCTTGCATTTTTCCAAACGAAAATCCATCCGCCTTGCTCTAGGTCCATGCCCTAAGAATAGGGTCTTAGAGCCTACTTTTGGGAAATCCTCAATTTGAAGGTCCCACTGCTGCTCGGCCTGCCGCTGCAACGATGGTATTAGCAGGCGGTGTGCATGGAATTGAGATAGACCATACCGTCCGCAAAGACTGTTATCTGGGCTGGCACCAGCAGATACCGGTACAGCAATGTACGTCAAGGCAGCCCGGGTGTCGATGGTCTTTTCGTGGCATCCGAGGCAACGGCATCAGTGCTGTTGTGATTCAAGGCGTTCGCAGTAAACCTGCTGCACCAATGACAATGACCAAGCCCGGCACGAATCCTCCGACGCTTACAGTGCCCTCAACGGTGCTGTCAGCGCGGTAGTGGCGCGAGATTCGGTTCCTCCTCGCGATCCTGGCGTCAATAGAGCCGCTTTCTTATCCTAATGGGGTCTACCCATGAAGCTATCTATGACAGCAGCAGCGAAAGAATGGATGCCACTGGTTGACCATGCTTGATGAGTTAATCATGACGCAGCATGCAATGGCGATGACGTCACTGCGCAATCAAATCGAGCACCAAAGCCTGTCCCCCATTCGTGGCCGATTCGCTTCACGTACGACAATGGTGCATTCGACTGCTTTTATTTGTAGAGGTTTTATGTGCCTAGACGCGGCTACGGACCGGGGCATCGCGCGAGCTCACAAAGTCGAACGTCAAAAAGTTCGCCGCGAGTTCGCGGAGGACCTTGACGACGGCGACGTGGTTCGGGTGGACGTCGTAGGCTGCAAGCACCTCGGGGCTCTCCATGCGCGCGACGAGGCCGTGCGTGAAGCCCTGGGCGTAGCCGACCTTGAGATCTTCGCCAAACGCCATGTCAATAATGCCGGGGACGACTTCTTTGAGCGCCAAGATGGAGTTGCCGAGGGCAGTGATGGCCTCCGGCGTCACTTCGGGCTTGAACTGGAGAAGGACAATGTGTTCCATTATAGACGAGTTGTTGGTTGTGCGGGAAATTGAAAAGTGAGCTCCGACACGTGCGGTACCAACCTTGCCGAATTCGGCGTCGCGATCTTCCGGATTGGGAACTTCTCGGTTTGCAACGCAAAAACTCCTTCTTTGCGTGGTTTTTATCACATAAAAATAGGCAATGCCTCGTGGGCGAAAAACGTTTGTCCCAGTTGAACCACAGGAAAGATAATTGCCCCATGTTGTACCCCGTGGGTTAAACGTCCTTGGTGCCACTTGATATCGAAAAACACGGCCATCAATCCGGATACAACGGGACAAACGTGTGTAATGAGGGCTAAACCTTGGGGTGATGACCTTTCGCGTGATTCGTTCACGCCAAGCGATGCGGTAATCAACCCGCCGGTGCTGCGCAATCTTCGACCTTCGGTGTCCGAGCAGCCTCATGCATGCTTCCACGGACCTCCATGAGGTCTACCCGAAGAACTCCCTCCTCTGTACGTCGCCCATGGCCATCCGTCGACGCTAATGTGTTGCATGTAGGGCGCGCCGTGACCATCGTCTTGCTCGTCTGCGCACTGCCGCTGGTCGTGGTACGTCGCCGCCGGTCGCTGCGCCCGCATCATCCCAACGCCGTAGGTACTTGGCCTCCTCGTGGGCATATACGCAGGCGTGGCCAAGCTGCGTGCGTGCTGCCGCCCACGCAAGCCACACGTGACCGACCGGTTCACTGCGTACCCACCGCCCGCACCGGCCGCCAAGGTCCCGTACACGATCGAGTCGACGTACGTGACGATGGCCGATGGC
>NW_012156849.1:0-7292 GCF_000151545.1 Saprolegnia parasitica CBS 223.65
CGCATCGTCTTGAGCAAGCTCAACCACCGCCCGACCGCGCAGGACACTGACGACAGACCCGTACGCGACGCTTGAGATGTCGTTGTAGGGCAGCTCAATCTGCTCCGGGTAGATGCAGAGCGAGTTGCCGGACGAGAGCATGGTATAAAGAAAGGGGGATTTAGCTACTGAGCTACGGCCTGCCAATTGCGAAATGGCTTGAGCTTGACCGCTCTGCTGCTTGTTTTGCTGCTTGGACTTTTTGTTCCTCTACTCTTCTATAACTGCTCGACCCATCGCGCCTCTTTCTCTTCTTGAAAATGGCCCAATGGGAGATATGGTAAATTAGAAATTGCGCGGTTTTGAGATATACGCGATTGTACATTCAAGAAAAGACTAATAGACAGAATGTACATGTCTACCCGATATTACTTGGGCGTTTCTTCGCAGTCGACTTGATAACACGGTCTGTGCCGGACGAGCCATCGTTGTTGACGCACGTCCCCCTTGGTCCAAGGCGGAAGAATCGGTGCGGGCTCATGTCGGGCGTTGTAAATAGCGTTTGTAGAGCCGCGTCGCTGTACGAGACGCCGTGACGCGCAGCTCGTCGACAAGGTACGCGATGCACGCATGGCTCCGCATGAGGCAGGCCTGCTGCAGTGCCGTGTCGAGCATTCTGTCCGCACCTGGCCGATTGCAGAGCCACTTGAGAATGTCCACTTGATCGGTCTCGACCGCAGTCAGGAGGGCCTCGCGGACACTGGCTTCGTCGCGGTGCGTCAACACAAAGGTGACCATATCGACGCGGCCACTGTGCACGGCGGCCCAGATCGTCTTTTCGGTGAATCCGGGGTAACCATGTTCATGGTAGAACTGCACGACTGCGACATGCCCTCCGAGTGTGGCGTCGTAGACGTACCGGGGAAGGTGGCCGTCGAGCTCGTGTGCGTGTGCGTACCGGGCAACATTCACGTGGCCAAAGTAGCTGCACCGATGCCACACCTTCTCCATCGTGAAGCCGAGGGCGTCCAAGAACTTGAGGAGCTCGACGTGACCCGACTCGGCGGCGTACGCGACGCAATCGGCATAGACCACCGAGTGCCCAACGAGCTGATGCGTCGAGAGAACGCACCGATGCGCTGTCTCGCAGAGGAGCTCGAGCCGCTGACTTGGTGCGAGGCGCGGGCTCAGCCAGCGGATGACCTCCATGTTGCCGTAGGTGACGGCGTAGGCAAACAGGTGCGGGAGGCACAAAAGGTGCAAGTCACGCTTGTCGTGGCGAGCCCACCACGCAGTAAACAGCGTATGGTACGCTGCGTACGAAGCCATCTCGGGCACTTGATGCGGCGTCGTCTCGTAGATCGCATGGCGATGACATAGCTGGCGAAGACCGATTGTGTGCATGTCATGGCCGGGTTGGTACGACGTGACGAGACCAAGAAGCTCCTTGGACAAGAGAACGGACGAGATGCGTTGCTGGCGCAGGACCTTGGAGAGTTCATCGCGGAGGCACTGGACAGCGGCTTGCGCACAGCAGTACGTGGCGACCTCCAACGCGCCAGCCAAATAGGGACGTGCGTCGGGTTGCCGACAGAGCCACTGGACAAGCTCTAGGCGGCGGTGCTGAATGGCGTCACGCAGAGCAGTCTTGAGCGAAAGCTCGTCAAGATGAGAATGTGTGAGGAGCGCTTGTACTGTCTGTAGGTCGCCGTGCCGGACGGCCAGCGCAAGTGTGTGCGAGTTCACGCCGTCGACACGCAGCGTGTTGAAGTATCGCACGAGCTCGAAATGACCGTTCTCAGCAGCAACGTTGACGAACGCGCTGGTCCAAACGCCAAGGCGATGCTCGACGACAAAGCGAGCGACGTCGAGATGGCCACCAAAGCAGACGGCGCGCCAGACGTCGACCATGTCAAAGCCACAGGCAAAGAGGAAGCGCAAGAGCTCTACATGCCCCTTTGCCGCAGCGCGGCGCACGCAGTCGGAGGCGCGGATGGCCATTGCGGGCCCGAGCTGCTCGGTAGCACAAGGGCACGCGTGACACCCAACTGCATGGAGAACAAGCGTTGCCTTGTTCCAGAACACAACCTCGCGGTTGACGAGCCACTGGAGAGCATGGATGTCGCCGCAACGAAGCGCGTACGCAAAGAGATGTGGCACGCAAAGCAATGGAAGTGTGGCGGTGCCATGGCGCGCGAGCCAGCGCTGGAAGGTCGCCGCGTCCGCTGCCTCGAGGTCGTCGTCGGCTTGCTGTTCGTCGCCGTAGCTGGCTGCAAGCCGGACGCTGCGGCAGCGCAGTAGTCCATCAGCAGACAGCGCGTCTCTCTGGTAGCTACAGATGCGCGGAAGCAAGCGGCTCGAGCAGAGCACGTGCGCGGCGACGTTCTGCATGCCACTGCTCACCGAATTCTGTGGACCAAATGTTTAAAACATGATTTCTACGCAAAGGAATGTGTATCAAAAACCTGATGTTTTCAAAATGAAATTCTTGATCATGTTGAGCAAAATTTGGTCAACATGACAGGATTGAATCCTGTCGCGAGGTCCAGCGCTGCAGCTACAACTCTAGCTCTGATTCTTGCAAAGCTACATGTAGCTGCATGGCTCCGACGTAGGCAGTAGCCAACCATCCCCGACAGAGCGACCAATGGACGAGAATACCTACACCTTGAACCACGGTAGCGCGGCCTAGCTGAATTGGCTCTCATAGACTTAGGCAAATGGAACGGCATGTATCATGATTAAAGATAGTAATCGTCGCTGGCTCATCGTGCGGACTGCTACGCGATGCGACTCGACACGACCAACGTGTTGTCCTTGAGCTCGAGCTCGAGACCATGCTGCGAGGCAAGCTCCTGCAAACCGGCGCCATGGTCTTTCGGACCCTGGCCGTCACCAAACGGCATCGACACAGCCACGTCAGGGTGCATCGCGACAGCCTTGAAGAGACCATCCAACGCCTTGACGTCCTGAAGTCGTTGGTCGCCAAGCTCGACCCGCAGCGGCCGCCGAGGCGTCGTGACAGTGAGCGCCGTCGCGAGCTCGCGCATGCAGAGGTCGATGCCGTCGGCTTGTGTAAAACGCACAGAGCAGACGCCAGCGTCGATCCAGCGCTGGAACGCGCGTCCGACATGGCGCATCTCACGGCCGCAAAACGACGAGGACAAAAAGTCCCACGTGACCGACTCGAGACAGACCGACGTGCTGATCCAATCGAGCAGCGCAAGGCGTGTGCGAGACGACGCCTCAAAGATTTTGAGTGTCACGACCCGCAGAGACGACGGACTCGTAGCCTGCTTGACGGCAGACGCGTCCGCGAGGCTGATGCACACGAGCGAGAGCTCTTCGAGACGGGGCATTCGCGGCAGCACCGCTGCGAGGCAGCTGCTGTCGCCAAACTCAGACACTCCAAGGTCGAGGTGCGTCATCACAGAGAGGTCGAGACGGTGCAAGAGCTTGTGCAGTCCGTCGATCGACGACGTTCGAACGCGGAGACGCGTCCACGGGCGTGACAGTCGAGGTCCCGAGGCGAGGCTGCTAATGATACCGTCGGCGAGGATAAAATCGAGGCTTTGCAGCGTCGGTGTCGCCGCGAGCGCGGCCGCCAGCGCGTCATCGTCTTCCGACTCAAATCGCCACAGCGACAAATGGATCGCATGCCCCGACCGCAGCCACGGTCCAAGTAGCGCGACGCCGTCGTCAACGTCAAAGCAGTCGCCGTCGTCCGCAAACAAGTCGAGTCGGCGGACGTGGTGCGCTGGCGTTGTGATCGCGCGAATGATCCGCTCTGGCTTGTCGAGCGGGTGCACTTCAACGTGGTCGAGACCCGTGCACAACCGGAGCACGCTGCCGAGCATGTCCGTTCCGCCACCAAGCTCTTCGCTCGACAGCGTGACGGACACGACCTTGGGTCCCCACTGCGCCGCAAACCCGAGAAGGTCCATGGTCGGTCCAGAGCGAGTCGCAAGGTGCTGCTGGAATGCGGCAAGGTCGCTGACCCGGATCGTCGGGAAGGATGGCATCGCGGCCAGCACGAGATCCATCGTGACCGTGTCCATCCCGTCGTCGAGGCACGGCTGAGGCCAGAGCGAAGGCTGCTCGCCTTGCGCAGCCAGGAGCTCGCGGAGCGCTGCGAGCGGCGTCGGAAGCGCATGAAGCGGGAGGACCTGTAGGAAGGCAGCGACGTCGGCGGGTGAGGCCATGCACTGGACGAGGCGGATGAGGACGTCGGGGCTCATGGCCAGGGACGAGGTATTAGTCATATTCTGCTTCTTCGGTGCTTGAGCTGGACGAGGCGAATTGGGATTTCACGATTGCATCGCAAAATTTCGAATGGACTCAAACTCAAGACTCAAAAACGCCAGCGACAACTTCAACGTGGCAATCTTGCATTACTATATGACAAAGGATGTTGATTTTAGACAGTGCACAGACATCGAGGTCCCACTCGGGTCTATTATGCAGCGAATGCCCACGTGACGCCTAGGGACAGTGCTTTGGTCCATTCATATCGTGCCGTTGGGCCCTTCGTTGGCACCAAAAACTCAAACACAAAACTCAAAACTAAAAATGGTGGCGATTATGCCGTTACTTATCCGGATGATTCCGGCGCCAGAAGAGATCTTTCACGAAGGCCGAATGTGGCACGTCTCCAGCAGGACCAAGACGTCGCCTGCATGCAAATATTGGCACGTTTCCGCAGCTCGTGTATCTCATTTGATGCGGACAGGGTCGAGACGTATGGTAGCACAAGCTCGAGGCTCACGTTACACCCAACTACGTCGGCCTTGTTTAATTAGACTGCGGAGACCGTTGGTTCGCAATTATTTGCTCTCATGCGTTCTGTCGGTATCAAGAGCTCGGACTCACTCAAGTCGAGACATTCATTCTTGAACAAGGTCGACGGCGTCGAATGTCAATCGGCAGGTTGTGAGCATCTCGCTCGAGATCCAGCGGGAAACGCGTTCACGTCTGCGCTCCCACCGTGGCGGTGCACGCCGACACGAGCATCGGCGTGCGGTTCGCTGCACCGGCACGAACGACGTCGCCTAAAGCCCAGCGCCGGCGCACAACGTAGAGACTTGTACACTCTTTTTCTTTGGCTCGCCGAGCGCCCGTCCGAGGTCCATCTCGAGGTTGTCACGGCGGTGCGCCTCGTCTCCCGTCAAGCTAGTATCGATTTAGTGTGGTTCTGGAAGCGCATTGACTCATGTCACTTCTCGAACGCTGAGCCCTCGGCAGAGTGACCCAGTCTTCGCCAATTTGGCTGCCGCACAACATGGCAGCAGCAATCGCGCGCGACTGGTACGTTGTGGCGGTCGTGATCGCGTCTGCAATGGTGCATAGGAGGACCTCGGGGTCTGCCTGTACAATGCAGCGTTGGTCGGCGATGTGGGCCAAGTGCGACAGCTACTCGGCCAGGGCGTCAATGTCGACTGGTGCGACTCGGTAATCGCCGCGGTAGCGACGACGGCTGACGACCATACGCTTTAGGGCGGGTGGACGCCGCTTTTCGCCGCCGCTGTCAACGGCCACGACAAAGTCGTGGGCCTCCTACTCGATGCCCACGCAAACGTCGACCACACCTCCCATGTGAGTACACGCAACTATACAAGGACTAGGAACAATCTACCACACTTATCACAACTAGACTGGCGTCACACCGCTCATTGTCGCGGCGCATCAGGGTCATGCCATAGTCGTGCGGCGCCTCCTCAGCGCCGGTGCCAAAGTCAACTCGAAAGACAGTGTACGAATCACGGTGACGTCATCATCGCACATCGCTAAGCTACGACCTAGAACGGCGATACGGCACTGTACCTTGCGAGAAAGGAGGGCCACGCTGACGCCGTGCAGCTGCTCTTGGGCGCAGGCGCCAAAGTCAACTGCATAGGCAGCGTACTAGTACGACCCGACAAAGTTATCACGGTGACGTCATCATTGCATATCGCTAAAATACTACTGTACCTAGGACTGCAATTCGACGCTGCGCGGAGCGTCGCGGGAGGGACAGGCCGACGCCGCGAAGTTGCGCCCAGACGCCGAGTCACCTCTACAAAAGGCAATTCGCAGCGACCAAGTCGGACAGATCGAGAGGGTGCTGCGTGCCACCAACATGGCCGTGGACGAGCGACTGCGGGGAGTCGTCTTTGTGAGCCCTTGGGACGGCGTCTCGCTCGTGGCGCACCCGGCGTTGCAGCATGAGCTCACGTCCAAGCTCCAGTGCGTGTCTTCCCGAGCCTCGCCGTTCGCGGGCATCAACCTGCTTCGCACCTCGCAGCTCTCGAAGCCGATCCCCGAGCTCGACTTGCTGTACGCGCTCGAGCTGCTTCACTTGCCCGGCGATGACGCAGCCGCCGTGACGAGCCACATTGAGAGCTACTTGCGCCACTTGGTGCTCACGGGCAGCACCGCCCACCCGATTCTGCTGCTCGCGTTGGGTCGCTGGCTCGTGGACCTCGCGTTTGTGAACGCGTTTGCGAGCAAATACCCGGACGCTACGGACGCTTGGCTGCTCCCCGCCGAGAAGCAACACCTTGCACCGGCGCCAGCCGAGTCGCCATCGTCGCACACGGACCTATGTACTCGACAGCTCTGGGCGACGTTACCCGGAAAGCCACCAGCGGCGGCGCCGGCCATGGACGCCCTCCTGGACCTCGTGGGAATCCCAAAAGTCAAGCAATTCGCGATTGGACTCTTTCAAACCTCGGCGGCGCTGGCGAAGATGACGCCCGACGTAAGGCAGAAGAACCCAATTTCCTTTAACTACTGCTTTGTGGGCAACGCGGGCACGGGCAAGACCACGGTGGCGCGCCACTTCGCGACGCTGCTCCACGCCTCAAAGCTGCGCTCGAAGGACGTCTTTGTCGAGACGGACGCGCGGCAGCTCAAGGACGCCGGTGCACCGGCATTCGACAAGCTCGTGCAGAGTGCTTTGGACGGCGTCTTGTTCATTGACGAGGCGTACGATCTTGATCCAGGAGGCGACCTCCGCGGCAAGCCGATCGTGGCCGCCCTCCTCACCGCGGCCGAGAACCTCCGGGATCGCATCACGATCATCCTCGCGGGCTACGAGACGGACTTGCAGACCAAACTCTTCGACTTCAACGCTGGCCTCAAAAGTCGATTTCAGTTTGTGACATTTGAGGACTTTGATGTGATGGAGCTGGCCGAGGTCTGCCGCCTGCAGGTCGCCGCCCGCGGTTGGACTGCTCCGAAAGAGTTTGCGACGCTTGTCGCCAAGAAGCTCATTGTCGGCGCCGACACCAAGGGCTTTGGGTAACGCGCGGTCGGTGCGGCAGGAGGTTGAGGCC
>NW_012156850.1:0-3966 GCF_000151545.1 Saprolegnia parasitica CBS 223.65
TGCAATTGTCACTGAGGACGCCGACGACCGGCGTGACAATGACGCCGGTGACGGGGCCGACGAGCTGGACGAGCTGCACTGCGGTCGACGGCAACAGAATTTGAAGCAGCGGACCCAGGGCTGCCCACTGCGCAGCCCACGCCATGTTCATGGCCATGCATGGCGCACACATGAGAAACATAAACGGCACGGAGCAGCCTTCGACGACATCGGTGGGTGCGTCGGCCTTTCCGTCGTCGTCTTGGATCTTGAGGATGGTCGAGTCCCTCGGCGACCGCGCCGCAACAAATGTCGTTGTTGGCACCGTCATGGCAAATGCAGTTGTGAGAGCACATCGGAGGCGCCTTGCGGTATCGAAACCATAGTCTCGAGTAGCTTGGCACAGGCGTCAAAAGGTGTACATGGAGAGGTGGATGGCGATGCAAGACACTCCACTGCACGTGGGATGTTGCTGATGGTCCAGCGGTGTGTCCACATGTAAAGACCCGCGATGTGTTGAAGACGTTGGCTGGAACCGCGTGATGATCCCACTCTTCTTGAAAATGGTATCTTTGCAATGCATCAGCCGACCACGGTGGCACTGAGCGTGTCAGCTGCCACGTCAGAAAGGTTGTTTGGGATCGTGTTGTGGGACGATACTCGTTGAGCTCAGTATTAGCTCTCGGAGATTTGTTTGAGTACGAGACAAGCTTATCTATCGCTGCCACTGCCATAGAGGTAGGGCTAGGCGCATTGCGCTTTTGCCTGCTGTGCCACAAGGTCTAGTCTCGAGCGACCTCGACGGCAGCGTGTCGAATCAATGCAGTGTCTATGCCGAGCCGTAGCTACTCGACCTACTATAAATAGGCAGTCGGAGCTTGCTACCGATACCACATCGTCGTTCAATGCCATCAAGCCACTCTGGACCATCTTCGCACTGCACGAATTCGCATCCAGTATCTCAAGCCCATTGATGACGGATGTTGACGACCATTCACAGGTCGGTTGCAGTTTGCATTGAACACCGATGTGCCGAATCATTGGTTCTGCGACTCAGAACTCGGACGGCTTTATTTGACGCTCGGATGCCCGATTAAGATCTTAGCACCGTGGACCGCTGATGTAGACCAAGGGTCAATAAACGGGGTATTGCCCCTTGTGTTGACGAATGCGAGTATCCGGCTATAAAGCCGTGGGTTATGACTGGGCTCATGTAGCCATAAAGGCATGATTTGCGCTTTTGACGTGTTTTATAGATGTTGGATCCATATGACCGAGCAATCGATTAAAAAATTACACGTGTTGAAGCATACGCTGCTGTTCGTGGAGCTGCATGTACTCGACGAGGCCTTCGAGCTTGGCGTCGATGAATTTGATCCGGTCTTCGAGTCGCCGGCGGTACGCCATTTCGTCCATTGACGGCGTCGCAGCATCTTCGGTCGCGTCGGCACTCGCGGTGGTGTGCACGCTAGCAAACTGTTTTAGTGTGCGAACCCAGCGGGCACCTTGCGCGTCCGAGATGCCAATTGCTTGCGCAATCTCTGCCGCCGTCCAAACGCGGGTGCCGTTATCAATCGCCAGGCGCTCTTGGAGCCGCAGGCCGTGGCGGCCCTTGCAGACGCAGTCGGTATGCAGTATGTCGCGCAGCACCCATAGCATCTCTTGCAGAAACGATCGTTTACTATCCGTGAAAAGTGTCAACTTGTGCATCGATAATAACCAAACGCTCGAAGAATGTCGTACCCGTGGTCGACGTGGACAATATCTTCGTGGGCCGAAATGATGACCGCGAGCATAATGTTGACAAGTACGAGCGTAATGATCGACTGACTGAGCCAGTACCACACGACGGCAAGCGGATGGATGTCCTTGATGTGGTCGTACTCGTAGCCGTTGAAGATCATGTTGATGCACGTGACCATGGCTGCGCCGAGACTCGCGAAAGCCTCCAGCTTCGGACCAAAGAGGAGGGCCCCAGACGTGGCGAGGGCCACAACGACGAGAAGAAAGAGAAACAAAAACGTGCCCAGCCGCCGGACGCTGGCCATGATCGTGGTGCTGAGGATGCTCATCGTCGGGTGAAAGTGCAGCGCCGACATGACACTACGCACACAAAATCCATGAGTGCCATGCCGTCGGTCCTCTTGCATGTACTTGACAGCGAGCTGGAGACACGTGAGGATGGACATCATGTACAAAAAGCTAAGGGCTGGTGCGAATCCGTTCATAAAATCCGACACGGACGGCTGTGGACTCGACGCCATGGCCTCCGATTGGTCCGCGACCGGCAGCGCGTACACGCTGTCATAAAACGTGCGCAGCGCGGCGACTTGGTCTTCAAAGTCGGACGCAAAGCAACGCTGAAAGAGGCGCACCCATGCGATATAGTAGACGACGAGCGAGGCCACCGAGAGCCACTCGATGACGTCAACACCCGTCACCCACGCCGTCCGAGCTTTCATGCGCGACGCCAGCTGAACGAATCGGCGCACAACCAGCCGGATCGCAAGCAAGGCAACGAGGACGTCGGGGAGAAGGTTGATGTGGGACTCGGCGTACGGGTTGGCCGGCACCGAGTTGACGCTGTATTTGGGCTCGATGGCGCCGCCGGCTTGAAATTCGAGCGCGAACCGAAGATACGTAAACATATCGAGCTCGCCGTTGTAGGTGGTGATCTTGATATCGATTTGACGCGTGCCGAGGTTGATGTAGTAGCCGCCGATGCTGCCATGCTCTTGCCATACTCGGTACTTGGTGTACGGCGATGGCTCTTGCAGTGGCAGGTACAGCGTGTACCACGGCTGCCGCCGCGTGTTGCGCGTGTGGAGGTCGCCGTCCGTGATGTCGAAATCCGACTCGAAATCGTAGCAGCCGCCATAGTGCGACGCGAGCCGACCATCGCTCGGGCACTTGGCCTTGGGGGCGTTGAGCACTGAGACTTCGACGGCGCCAACGACTTGGTTGTACGAGCCAATGCGTCCGATGGTTGCGTTTTCCAAGGCCGAATCTAGGTTTCGATCACATCAAGTTGAACCAAAAAGCATTTCGTGTCATACTGTTGGCGCCTTTGGCGGGAAAGATCTCGGGCAACATGGTGAACTCAAACCAGCTCTCAAAGTCGGCTGCAGTCCGAATGTTCATAAATTCGAGGGTACCGGGGCGGTGGACCGTGTCCTATACAAGGTGTACATCGCGTGAACAGAATGTCGGAAAATAATGTACCGCTGGAAGCGGACTGAGTGCGATCGAGATGCCGTGGTTGACAAAAAAGACTTGGTAAATCGGCGTGTGCGTGAGGACGACCGACACAAATGCAAAGAAGAGCACAATCGGAAAAGGCACATTGAGGAAATGCGTGCGAAGCTCGGCGCGTGTTGTGAGTGCCGCCCGCGCGTCCGTTGTTGAGATGGTCTCGGTGCGGTCGCCTTCCGAGAGACGTGGAATCGACTCGATGTCAGGCGACCAGTTGTCGAACGGCGACGGCAGCGTCTGCTCGTCCGACGGGTGCTTCATGGTGTCTCGTTGGCGGTGCGTGTTGTACAATGTGGCCTCTTCATGGCGTGCCCGACTGATAGGGGGACATGCGGGACCGGACTGTGGCCAGTGGTGCTCATGTTACCGATCGACCACGCAATGACCTTCATGGGACTGCCGAGCTCGACTCGTGGGCAGATTATTCTTGGCTGACCCAACCATATGTGGGATGTCCTTTCTCGCACTTGGGGTAGTGCCGTCGTTCGTAGTGTACTTCCAGGTGCTGTCATGAAGTTGATTGTTGCCGAACAGACGCGGTGAGTAGACCGTAGGCTAGATAGTCATTTCGCATTTAGCCTTGTCGCCTCGAGCCCACCACACCGCGCCAAATGGCTAGCGGTCAATCGAATCATCTATGGCCCCACTCGAGCATAACACCACTTGAAATATGAGGTAGAGTGTTAGGGCGAGTCGGAATGGTTCAGCAGGCAGCGTATTTAAAGCCAGACTCGG
>NW_012156850.1:4066-6610 GCF_000151545.1 Saprolegnia parasitica CBS 223.65
CATTGCCTTCATCCGCGTCCCAATGTGGCACTTCACGCCGTTTATCTTGCCTCCCTCTTCTTGTCGGCGCTTTGCGCAATGCGAACGGGCGCACGCGAAAACGGCAACGTCGGAATACACTGTTTGGAAACAGTGGAAACAGTGGATGGAGTAGTCCAGCCTCGCCGCCTGCGGCGTCGGTTCTATGTGCTCTGTCGGTATCCGGATTTATTCGGATGCAGGTTGGCCGGCTTCGGTTGAAACACACCCGACGGCTTACACTCCTCTCTCGGGTGGTCCGAGTACAAGAGCCAGCGTACGAACTCGAGCGAGCTAACCCTCGGCGAGTGGGGTCCACCACGGGATGGATCTCTCCGTGCGCAGCTCACTCCCAACGATCAAGTGCTGGTGCCAACTCCCACGCATTCAGGCGTAGCACTAATACATATATGCGAAGTCTTTGTAAGGAAAATAGGGAATAGGAAGTCCCTATTTCGAGGATCGCTCGAAATCGCATCCGGATAAAATAGGAAAAACAACTCCACCCGACCTCCTATGTCC
Source organism: Saprolegnia parasitica CBS 223.65 (assembly GCF_000151545.1). NCBI lineage: Eukaryota > Oomycota > Saprolegniomycetes > Saprolegniales > Saprolegniaceae > Saprolegnia > Saprolegnia parasitica. The sequence continues at coordinate 4,607 of NW_012156850.1, forward strand.
TAAAAAATAGGAATTTGGCCGTTTTTTCGTCCTAAGCGGTACCGAATAGGGCGAAAACGTCAGGAAATAGGCTCGAAATCCTATTTTTCGACGATTTGATTGGCTTAGCCTTAAAAATTGGGCAATACTATTGGCTGGCCTATTCGTCTCGTGGATATGATTTGAGCATGGAATGGGATCCATCTACGTTGTCTATAAATAGGTAGTGGGCGTCGTTTGGTTTGCGCTCTCTGGACCCACTACGGCAATGGGTCGCAACAAGATATGGGTGCCAGAGGAAGTGGCCCTGCTTGCCCGAGCTTGGGTGTCGGTGAGCACCAGCTCGGTTGCAGGCGCCGACAGAGGGCAGCTCAGTTTTCGAAGTCATGGCTGAGGTAGTCGCGCATGATGTTGCTGTGGCCTGACGCAATGTCCCGCTTTACCATCTCGCGACCGACGACTCCGCCGCCGTGACATCGCTTGTTCGGTCGGTAGACCACCTCGTGCACGAGTTCGTCATCGTCGTCGTCGTCGAGCAAGAACTCGCGCCCGTGTCGGTGCATGGGCGCTAAAACCAAAGTGACATGCGCGCGCAAGAGAGCTTGCAATTGGCGCGAAGTCGGTTAATGCAAACTTATCCGGTACGTTCCTCCTGGATAGGTTAGTCGGGTGGAGATAGCAAACCTAGTCCTATTTCACGATAGGATCCACCAATCACAGCCCCCAGAAAAAATAGGAAATAGGGCGTCGGATGGAGATGCTCTGTCGCAGAACACGTTCTTATAAATATATATATAAGGCGTACGCAACCTGGAGCTTGCGCTCCTCCTGGAGTTTGCATGTGCGTGATGCCACATCACCCACAACGAACTGAAAGTCGCTTCTAGGGAAATTCGCCACGCACGAGGTCCGTCGTGTCTGCGGGGGTCGTGTCTTCAGCGGTCGAATTTTCCGTCACATTAGTCGAGAGCTCGAGGTGGATGTCGTGCGTTGTCGCCAGATGCTTACGCTGTTGCTCCTGCTCCTCCTTGTCGTTCACCTTGTCGATGCTCTCGACGCTTGCTTCGCGCGACGAGTTGCAGCTCGACACGCCAAGGCGGTCTGTACCGGGAACCATGAGCGATCGGAAGCTGTTGCGGTAGTTTTCAAGGCTGTGGCTCGCGAGGCTGTTCCGGTGCAGCAAGACAAAAAACCGGTCGATGAAAGTTGGCCGGATAATAATGCCTCGAACCGCGTCCTTGCCGCAGAGCAGCGTGATTTCAGCACCCACGTGCTTGTAGACACAGACGCCGTCAAGGTCGACGTTGGTATAGTCGCGCTTGGGATACTGCGTGACAATGTCGCCGTCATTGATGACGCGAAACGCTGGCATCGTCGCATTGAAGAGCTCCTGGAACGCGTGGTTGCCGACGCGGGGGCTGCCGTAATTGTACACAGCAAGGCGCAGCGAGGGCCGCTTCAGCGCCAAGTCCATGGCGGCGATCGTGGCAAGCGCGCCGCCGAGGCTGTGGCCCGTGCAAATGACGACGCTCTTGTCTGGAATCTTGCCAATTGCCGCGTGCAGATGCTGCTCGAGCGTCACGTACGCGTGGTAAAAGCCCGAGTGCACGTGCACAAAGTGCCGGGTGCCTTTTCCCTTGGTGCGTTCTCGGATCGTTTGCGACGTGTAGCCGGTGCCGGGAAGCCGCATCTGGCGCGACTTGAGGTCCGTCGCAGCGTTCTTAATGCTACCAGTGCCCCGGAACGCGAGCACGTAGCGCTGCTTGCGCTCTTCGTAGACAAGCATGCCGTTGGTGTCGGTTGCGGGGTCGTGAAAGGCGGCGAGGAGCGTACCGTCGAGGGCATCGAGGTCCGGGATGTCCTTGCCGAGGTGCCCACAGGAGGATGGAGAGTGGTGTTGGTGCAAGCGGGTGGTGTAGTAACTCGCAACCGAGAAGTTGAGCATGGTCACCGCCGTCTCGAGGCAAAAGACTGACGGCGACGACGACGACGCCTCCGTGAGGGAGAACGCCGTCGAGGTCGCGT
>NW_012156850.1:38344-39113 GCF_000151545.1 Saprolegnia parasitica CBS 223.65
GATGTCAGTCTCTCTCAGCGAATGGCACTCGAGATGTCAGTCTCTCTCGCATGTGCGAGCACGCGCGACGCTCAGTATCGAGACCCCCAGCACACTACATGTATATTCATAGATGATGAGCCACTGATGGCCCTTTGCTGGCGTAAGTTGTAACATCGTCTTAAACAACGTTGTGGAAGCTATGTCTATTGAAAATGCCGGCGCACGTCGTGGGCAATGCGCATCAAAGTTGACGCAATGGCGTTTCCGAGTTAGATATACCTACACCGCAGAGATGGACAGTCTCGACATAGACCGGCAGTCGCGATGTGTACGTGAGGTCCTTGGCCCGCTCGGCGCTCGGCGGGAAAAAAAGAAAAGTACTTGAGCGAACTCACGAGCGGTCCAATTTGGCCCAGTCGGCAAACATCTATCAACTTGTCAACCTGTGGGATGCGGCGAGGGTGCGAGTGTAAAAAAAAAAATCGCGCGTGGATCGTAGCAGGCCTTGGCCATGAGCTGGAGCCCGATCGCGTCGCCTTCCGACTCGTGGGTGCGCGACTTGGGCAGGTTCACGCCGAGTGCAAACGCCTGGTCACATCAAGTCGCCACAAGTCGACGCGAGTAGAAGAAAAGAAGACGCGAGCGTACTCGCCTCCGGAGACAAGAAGAGCAGAAAGAGAGAAAATAGGTTGCCCACCGAGAGCGTTAAACCACTGGGCCTGATACGACAATGGCGAAGAAGAGTCCCAAACGAGGACGTGCACGTAGCACGACTTACGCGCAAGAG
>NW_012156851.1:0-2578 GCF_000151545.1 Saprolegnia parasitica CBS 223.65
TGGAAGCCGACCCTTTGCTTGCGACGGTGGCCGACTTGGATGGCCACCTGCCCCGTGCACTTGGCACAGCTCCACGGCGGCTCCATGGACCTCATCGGTTGTTTGCAGGTGCGCATCGCGCAATCGTACAGCCAACATACAGCGGTTGGATGATGCTAGGCATTCCATGCTGCGACACTGTATGATGTCGCGTCGCTGCCTGAGCGCAAGCTAGCTACGCAAGCAATAGCTGCGGCGCGCTATCAAGCGAGTTTGTCGGTGCGAAGACCATTACTTTGCATTTGGCGCATCTGAATCGAACTGGTAGGTACCAGACGCGGTGGCAACGCCACATATTTTTCCCAGAATCTGGACGCAAGCAGAATGTGAGCGCGTGCTTGGCCAACTCGAAGCAACGACGCACGTCACGGGGTGGCACAAGACGCGGCATACGTCGTACCCGACGACGGACCTCCCTAGCTACTGCCTTCCTCTGGGTGAGCACTACTGGGTCCAAGACACCCTGAGGTGAGTGTTTCTACTTCTGACACCGTGTCGTACCAGACTTGACATTCTGGGTGCGTAGCGCGCGGCTTTTTCCGTCGATTCTCTCGCGCTTCCAACTCCCAGCGTCGACGCAGCTCTCCTTTCGCGATCTCTTTTACGTCAAGTACGAGGCGGCACAGGACGCCCAGCGGGACCTTGCGCTGCACTGCGACGGCTCGGTGCTCTCGTTCAACGTGCTTCTCAACAAACGCACCGACTTTGTGGGCGGCGGCACGTACTTTGCCCCGACGCAGACCACGGTGCTCGAACTCGCGACGACGTGATCGCCTCACGACGGGTGTAGGTTCACATCGAGCAAGGCGACGTCGTGGTGCACGGCGGGCGCGTGGTGCACGGCGCGGCGCCTGTCACCGAGGGCAAGCGCCTCATCCTCGTCGCGTTCCTCAACGTTCGCCCACCTGCCTGCGCACCGTAGTACTATTACTGACGCGCAACACTAGAAGCACGGAGCCAAAGGGTGCACTGCAGCTCTGTGGCGTCGGAGGCTATTAAAAATCTGCATCGACTACGAGTGCGCGTACTACGGTGATGGGTAGTACTCTTGAAAACAACTGGCCCACCTACCCGGGATTCGTGGAGGGCACGGGATCTGGCTACTTTAAAAGGACCCGCCCCCTACGCCCCCGAGCCACTCCCCATTGCGTTCTCAGATGCCCACCGCTCGCGAGAAGAAAGCAGTCCGACGGTGTAGCGACTTGTAATCAGGTGTACCAGCTGGTGGCTGCGTCCACGGGAAGAGTCTTGTGGGCGCTTGCGGTCGCGCCTGCGTGTTTGAGCAAACAGCGACTGGTACCGCTGGAAAGGCGGTCTCAGAAAGGCGATGATCCTGGATACCGAACGTGCGTTATGTACGTGGACGTCTAGAATCGCTGCCTTACAGAATGGGGTCGGACCCACGCATTTCTAAGGCTCTGCGCCAAGCCGACTGTATGGAGCTGTGGAATCTTCGCAATTGTCAACCTGGCCGCGTGTCTGTACGTCCTTGAGTGAAGTAGCGCGGTCACTAGCCATGACGTATATAGCACCCACATGCACACATGGACGACGTTCAAGTTGAAGTCGGTGCGGCGACGCTAGGCGGTTTGTTGGATAGCGCGCGACATGAGAGGTTGGCTGGCACTTGGCTTGGTCCTGATTCTGGGGGCAACCGAGGGGAACGAGCTCCACCGAGAGGTCGAGCGGCGTAAGCATCGGCAAAGTGAGCGGAACCGCTCCCCGACGACGACGTTGGATGTTGTATTAGTGTGGGCGACCGGTTGCACCCGTTCGGACACGCATCATGGGTGGCCATCGCCGCCGCACCGGAGAACATGCCCGTCGATGGCTCGAGGAAATATAAATTAAATAGTAATAAGGTACGCTGCTTCTATCGCTACTTCTATCAAATCTAGTTGAGGATGAACGAGACGCAGAGGCAGATGTCGAGGGGCGACGTGGCCGCGGCGCGCGCCTGCTGCTCTTCGTGCATCTTGCGCGCCTTTAAGCGCAGATACTTTTCCCGCTGCCGCAAGCGCTCCTTCTCGCGGTTCTCGAGGTAGTTGGCACGGAGCTTGGCGAGCACGTGCTCGCGGTGCTCTTCGTAGTACTTCTTGGAGCGCGCGCGGTTGCTCTCGAGCTGCTTCTGGCTCACGCAGCGCTGCTTCTTGGCTTGGCAAAGGAGTTCGACCGACGTCGGGTTCGGGTGCTTGCTGCCGGCCATGCTCGAGACGTTTTGTGTTGTGGGTTGATGCGGACGAGGCAAATTGAAAAGTGACCAAACCAACCCGCGGTGCTAAGCTGGCGCACGTTGAAGTGGTTCGTGAGACGTGGCGAAGAAAAAGGGCGGGCCTTATTTGTAAACACGACTTTGCCGACCCCGTATAGAAAAGTGTATACAAAACCACGAGCCGTGCCACATCGGGTGCCATGCACTGCGTAGAAGGAAACAACGTTCGTCGGTCGTCCAACTGGCATCTGGAATCTGGCGGATTCAAGCCTTGAATCTCATGTGACGGGCGCGTTAAAAAAGCGCCCTCAACTGTGCCCTCGTGCA
>NW_012156851.1:2985-7682 GCF_000151545.1 Saprolegnia parasitica CBS 223.65
TTCTTATGAGTCGCAGCATACCTAGCCGCCGGACAACATTGTCGTGTGGTGCCACAAATGACCGTTTTTATGCCCACACGCCACAAATAAGAGCCATACCACACCACGTCTTGTCTTGTTTTAGTCGACAACAGCCACAAATAGGGCGCGGGATCCATACGCTCTTCGCTCGGCCTTGCATTCTTCTCAGCCCGTGATGACGCGGACGCCGCGCGACGAGACCTTGTGTGCCGCGAGGTTGCTCGGCTGCTTGATGAACATGGTATTGGGCGGGATGTCGAACTCGTGTGCGATCCATGCCATCATGGCCGGGTCAAACGCGCCGTGGATCGAGACAAAGTCCATTCTACAAGGTACGACTTAGCTCGTCCTTTTTGAAAGCAATCGAGGACATACTGAAGCTTGGGGTACATGCTGTCGAAGAGCGTGACCATGTCCCGCATCTCTTGGATCGCTGTCAAGGTCGGCTCGGTCTCGTCCGCGTACACGTGCACGAAGCGGAGGTGCTGCGTGATCTCGTTGGAGCGAACGTACATGATGGCCTTGTTCATCGTCGTGAGGTTGGGTGCTTTCACAAAGAAAATCATCGGGCGCTCGTTTATCGTCTTGATGGCCTGCGTGAGCTTGGCGACACGGTCGTTCTCGCGCTCCAGGTACCGCGCTTTTGGCTGCCGCACACGAGGTTGACGACGAGGATGAGCACGCGGAGGATCGCGACACGCTCGAGCATGCCAAAGACAACGGTGGCAATCGCAATGAGGTACAGGAAAAAGTACAAGAGCACTTGTGGGTTGCCGAGGAGCTGGCAAAAGAATCCGATACCAACCATGGTGACGCCGAGGATGCACGACCGCCACGGCGCCTGCACGTCGCGCGGAATGTCGGTGCGCTTGAGCTTGAGCGTGATGCAGCCCGCGCCAAAGAGAAGCATCATCGAGAGGAACGCAAAGGTAAAGACGCCGCCGAGGATCTTGATGTTGGCGTCCAGCACCAGAATGAGACTCGCGCTCACGAGGAAGAAGAGGATCGAGATCCAATGCGGTGTCCCGCGGCACGTGTTTTGGTTCGTGAGGAAGGCCGGCATGACGCGGTCGTTGCTGAGACGGAGGATGAGACCCGTGATGCCGACGAAGGACGTGAGGACTCCGGCTGAGAGCACGACGAGCGCATCAATCGCGATCCATATCTGGAGCCACTTGCCACGGGCAATGTAGCCCATTTGCGCAAGCACCGTGCTCTCGTTGGCGAGGAGGCCGTTGGGCGCGTGGAGCGGAAGCACGCCGAGACTCAGAAGCGACAAGAGGATGTCGTAGACCGTCGCGAACGCCCACATGTTCTACATCGAGTTGTGCGATCCGACAGCAGCGCATCGGCCGACATACCCGCATCGTTTTCCGAAAGACGCCTGGCTGCTCCTCGACAAAGTTGGACGAGTTTTCGAAGCCCGTGAATCCGAGCATCGCCGACGAAAACCCACAGAAAAGCGCCGTCGCGACATTGCCCGTGATCAAATTGCCAGCAAAGTTGACGTCGGGTAAGGGCTCGTGGTAATTGTCCTTGATGATAGCCGGGCGCTGAAACTAGAGAGGACAACAATATGCGACGCGTTCAATGCTCGAAATGCAACACCGTGTAAATGGCGCTGACGACCACGAGCACCGTGAGCGTCAACACGTGAAAGCTGAAGATGACGAGTGCGACGACCGACGACTCGCCAATGCCAATGATGTTCAAGACGGCGAAGAGTCCGAGGATTCCGATCGACGTGGCGAGGAGCGGTAGATCCGGGTACTAGTTACCCAGGAAAGAGCAGATACGGTATCGTTCGAGTGTAGCAGTCGTCTTACCTCGTACTTAGAAGTAGTAGGCAGCCGATGTGGCCGAGACCACCGCGGTTGCGAGGTACGAGAGGATGCTCATGCACGCCGCAATCGCGGCAAACCGCTTCGATGTGGTGTTGAGGAGGCAGTTGTACGAACCACCGTTGAGCGGAAAGGCCGTCACAACCTCCTCGTAAATGAAGCGGAAGACATAGAGCACAAGCGAGACGAGGAGGCAGCCGATGGGCGCAAGGTACCCGGCGGACGCGGCGACGAGACCAGCGGAGTAGAGGCAACTGCCGAGGAGATCGTTGCCCGAGATGGCGGTCGAGCGCCACTCGCCGAGAAGCTTCTTGGGGCGGTTGAGCGTAACACGGATCGCGTCGATTTCGTCCGAGGCCGCGCGGACGTTCTCGTAGCCGCAGTCTTTGGCAGGATAGAGGAACGACGGGCCTTGCTCGCTGTTGTTGGAGATGGCGATGTTGAGGTACCGCTTCGGGCCCGTGGGTGGAAGCTCCGGCGGTAGCGTGACCACGCTCGGCGACTCCATCTCCCCGTACTCGGCCGACATGGCAAAACCTTGAATGACCGACTACTTCCAGCCCAGCTCCAGCCGGATCCCGAAGCCGCGATGCCATTGGTGCGCGCTTGACCAATCCATGTGCAGATATCTTTATCCGGCGCCTGCAATTGGTCAACTGCCTTTCGATCTTTTGGCAAGGATGCGCACGTACATGTGTACGTTCTGCCGCGACTGGACCTACTACCGTCTCCACCGCAAGCACAAGCGCACCCGCGCCGACGCGCGCCTCGACGCTCTCGCGGCTTGAGCTTGCATTTCTTTCTATTTTGCATAATGAAGTGTGTTGGTGTAGCTTTTCAAAAAACTATTTGCCGGTACGCGGAAGAAGGCTGGAACCACCTCGACAGACGAGAGCAGAATGCAAAATGCGCCAGTCTGAGTACAAGGTCGTGATCGACAACTCCTACGATCTTGGGTTCGAAGTGCATGTGGCACGTCGGCCGCTGTCGCGTCGCAGGGCTTGACCGAAATTTTATCCGGATCCTAGTACGTGGCAGCATGGGCGCAGTTTCACCACAACTCGGGTTCACGAAGTCAATGGGACATGTCGAGCGGTCCAGCAAGTCTCGTTACTCGTTTTCTGCGCTACCAGACATCCTTGGTACCATGCCAGCCACGAGCCTCATTCCTGCTCGTTCGATCACAAACTGGATGCAACCGAGTTCATCGTCAACGTGTGGTCGAGTCTGGCCGCCGCCATGGGCAGCGTCGCGCACGTCTTGACGGCGACCGACCCGACGGCCCGCATGTAGATATCGATCGACACATGATTTTCAATCCTCTACAACGTTTTGGCTAGCATCTAAGTTGATTCGCGTGGGCTAGTTGAGTAGCAAAGAGGGTGAGGCTCGGAGAATGTTGCCGTCGTCTCAACGGGCGTTTGCTTGGTCCGGATAATGCGCTCCGCACAGCCTGCCAGCTCAGAGTCGTCCGGATACAAGAATCGAATCCAACGGGCTCGTGGGCTCGCGATGCCATTCTCCAACAAGCCATGGAAGTGACGAACGACGTCAAGAAGGCGCAGAAGCGCATTGCCGGCAAGAAGTACGCCGCTGCCAACAAGGAGAATGTTGCGGCTAAGAGCTGAGCGTACTACGCTGCCAACGCAGAAAAAGAGCGGGCCCGACACAAGGCGTACGCCGCAGCCAACAAGGACAAGATGGCGACGAAGGACAAGAAGTACAAGGCTGCGAGCAAGGAGAAGCTTGCGCCCACGAAGAAGAAGTACTATGAGAAGAACCGCGCACAAGTGTTGGTGAAGAAGAAGGAATACTACCAAAAGAACAAGGACGTCATTCAGATCAAGGGTAAGGCGTGGTACAAGGCGAATCGGGCGCCTCGAGCGGCATGCGACCGAGCTCGGTACGATGCCCTTGCAATCAAACCGAGCGGTTTTCTCATGTCTTTTCCTAGTTACGCGCGAAAGAAGGCGATTGCAGCCGGCGAGGTCCCGCCCCCAAAGCCCAAACTCGCCGACTTCCGAGCTCAAGACGACGCCTCTGGCAGCGTTGCTCCGGCTGCGTCGACGGATGCGGCTCCACACGACCTCCTTGACGAAGACGACGACGACGTTTCCCATCCCTTGGCCGCCACCACCAAGAAGGTTGTCATGGTCAGCTTTACGGACGAGCATCCGTTCACATGCGCGAGCGCGGGCCCGAGCCGTGCTGCGACGAGTGTGCGCTCTTCCAGCCGAATGCGCTCACGTCGGCGACCAACACGGTGCTCTTGGCGGGCACGTACATGTGTACGTTCTGCCGCGACTGGACCTACTACCGTCTCCACCGCAAGCACAAGCGCACCCGCGCCGACGCGCGCCTCGACGCTCTCGCGGCTTGAGCTTGCATCTCTTTCTATTTTGCATAATGAAATTTGTTTTATCTCTTGAGTACTTCTTTGTACGCACATCGTGAGCAGCATTCCATCGGAATAGAGTCGTCAGTCATGTCCAAGGACAACTCGCAGCAGCGTCGATGTCCGTGTGAAAAGCCAATCAAGCATATCAGGTTCAACGTCCGATAGCGACGAGGCTTGTTCGTGCAGCTTCGAATCGGAGGAGGAGCCATGTCGGCTACCATGCTGTCGCGCTCCTCAAGCCCACGAGGCATGCAACATTTGAACCCCGTGCGTCAACGTCGCATGCGAAGAGCCAAATTCAGTTGAACACGCGAGGTTTATTGGAGGTCGCCGCTATTACAATCGGAGATTCACACAGCACATTGCAGCAAGTCTAGTCCTTGTACTGGAACACGGTCGACTGTCAACTCAATAAGCCACGTCGAGCGCCGCCTTGG
>NW_012156852.1:0-5509 GCF_000151545.1 Saprolegnia parasitica CBS 223.65
CAAGCTGCACGCGTTCTGCAACAAGAGCCTCACGTACCTCAAGTACCGCGAGAGTCCGTGTGTCGAGGTCTTTGCCCTGGGCGCCCACGACATCTCCATGTGGCGGACCCTTGGTCACCACAACTGGACACGCGACGCGGTGCCGGCGCCGCACGAAGAGACGATGCAACATCAAGACAACGATGACGCCATCGATGAGTACACCAAGGACGGGCGAGCGTCACCGACGAGCCCACTCACGGACGACGAGGAAGAGAACGATCCGCACAGCTGCAGCGACCGCGACAACGACGACGACGAAGACGATGTTCAGGTGGAGCTCGAGCGCGTGCCGGTGGTGCCTCAAAACGCCGACTTGCAGCCGCTCCTTGACGTCATCAATGCCACCGTGGGCAAGGGTGACAAGCTCTTCACGCTGGCCGACATGATGCACTTTTGCTGCGAGCTCGAGTACCCGACCCGAGACGGGCGCGAGGAAGATGGCTGGTGCTAGGTCGTGTAATAAATCCTGTTTCTATTTTACGCGCGCTGCGTGTGCCACGTCATACGCCGCCGACGGCAATTGGCAGAAGGCGCGTGGTTTCGACCAATCACATGCGCCGTAGTCAATTCGGGAAGCTCGTTGGAACTTCGAACGGCTGCATGGACGAGGATGGTGCTGCATAGATAGGTAGGTACAAGTTCAATGTGAAAATGAAGGTACGCGTCCGATCCATCAAGCACGAGAGCACACCCGCCGTTGCAACACGAGCCGCACAACCATTTCGACCTTGATTCAGAGTTTCTGGAACGAGCCAGATCCAAAACTCTTGTGGTCGACATTTCATGGTTATATAGATTAGATAGTATTAGTACATCGATTTAGAGTGTGGTCGCAAGGTGGGAGCTCATCTCGCGGGTGCCGTTGGATGTCACTTGCGTTGGCTCGGCGCGCTGGACGACGCGATGTAGTGCCCGCCGATAAATGTTCCCGCTGTCAGCACCAAGACGCTGCCTCGACTCTGCGCGTGGTGACCAGAGTCGAGTTGCTTGTAGACCTGCTTGGTGTCGGCGGTGGCGTCAGTTGTGAGGCCGTTGACAGCGCCGCGCCAGTGGCGGGCTGCGTGGCGAACGGTCGAGTTCATGGGTGCGTGCATCGGAGGTGGTGTTGATTCAACGAGGCAAATTGGAAACTGACAATCTGGCTGTGCATCTAGATGACGTATTCGCTGTCCCATGTGACGAAGTGCATGTTCCCTGCACACGGAATAAGCTTGACACGGGTGACCAAAGTAGGTCGGCAACATAGACCCGCCGCATCTCCCGAGACTCTCATGCTATTATAGAGTTACTGCTTGTTGCGACTGGGCGCGTACCCACCGCCACGACACACGAACCTGCTTGCTTTGCACGCTACAAAGACAAGACGGCAGTTCAACGTTGCAACGCGGCCACTGCCAAGACACCGGCGTAGTCTTCGTTCATTCACACGGCCGCAGCCAATGTGCTATCGAGCTACGAGCGACAAGCGCTCTCTCGTACAACCTTCAACTAGCATCGGGCATTCGGACGTGCCGAGGCATCCATGCGTTCCTATAGTTTGCCGTGCCTCGTCGCAATGCGCGTTCGCTTTTTCTATGCGCGACGACATAGCACTGCTATATCAACGGGGCTGCGTTTCTGCGGCGGATCGAAAATCGTTTCTGGTGCGAGAATCCGACGGGAAAAAGCCCGGGCTTTCACGACCCAATAACATGGGGCCATTGTCCTGTGTTGGTGCCCAAGCCATCCCAGTGGCGGGTCGGCCTTTTCACTGGTAGACAATTGGATCGATCTCCTCTGCGCCATCATCGTGTGTCCTGGTGTGCTTCTAGATTTGGTCTTCTCGGTCAACGCGTGGAGAGCTCTTCCACGTCTTGGAAGCAGTCGCCAAGCGAAACACCAAGGAACCAACCCGACGCCGGTCTCACGATGTACCCGGCGACGGTGGGTGCACCGTTCCCGACGGCGGTAGGCTGACGGCGGTGGGATTCAACGACTTTATGTCGACTCTCACGACTCGGGAGTACGCTCCGAGAACAGTCGACTACTGAATGGCTTTCTTTCCATGAACTGTTGCATTTGCTGCAAATGTCGAAGTGGAGATGCAAATGATTTGCATCTCCGCGGTCACACGCAGCAGTAGCTCTGGCCTCGTCCAAAGATAAGGGATTGGCGATGACCTCGGCGCCGGTGATGCGCAAGGCCGTTGACTTCGTGCAGAACGACCCTCTTGGTCGGTACTGAAAACATCGCATGCACAGCACGCTGATCATAGACGACCGTGGGCAGGTGCGAGTAGGCACCCTCGGGCAACGCTACGTGCACGGTCGAGGCCACGGAGCTCTAGTCTTCGCTCTCCATCGCAGTCAGCACCTGAACTATCGGGTCTGTCTGTTTCCTCACGTCATATGCCCTCTTTAGGACACTTGTGCTGATGTCAATTCGAAGAGAGCAATGGAAATAGATCGACCTGCTGTCCTGCAGATACCCAAGGGTTGCGCTTGGTTTTTTGGCGCGTCGAGGCATCTCGAATAGCAACATTGTAATGCTTACGCGTATAATATTGTACATGGGAGCGCTACGGGGTCGACTCGCCCGGTGTCGGATTGAGAATGTCGGTCGTTTCGATCGGCGACCTTCATTCGACATTCGCGCCATGACCATGAATGCATCATTTTCCAACTGGCTTTGTCCACGACAATGGGCTCTGTTTTCCGCCACGCCGCTCGCCAGTGGCGCCGCACGGTCCACGCCAATGGCCGCCGCCTTACGACGGACGCCACGGCCGACGCCAAGAAACTCTACGGCCGCAAGCAGCATTGCCAGCACTACTCCCGGCACCACGGCGGCGGCGCCATCTTTGCGATCGCTACATTTGCTGGCGGGTACTATATCGGATCGTCGTCGATCGACTCGGGTCGTCGCGACTGGCAACAGGAGCTGCGCGACGACAACCACGAGCTGAAGCGGCGACTTGACGACCTCCAGCGCCTTGCAATGCGTTCCAACGCTACTGCGATGGCCGCGACGACCGCGGCTGGCCCGTAGCTATACCTACACTTTCCGAACGACAATTGGAATAATCATTGCGTGTCTGATCCTGACGAGAACCTATAATTTCTCTTGTCCCGTGAGTATGCAGCACCCCCATTTGATGCAAAGGCGCTGCACGGTCGGACGTTCTATGACATTATGGTTGATACGACGAGGCGATTACACGAAAAGACGCAACTAGCGTTTCTTGGAAAGCCAGTTGATGCCGACGCCGAGGCCCACGACGCAGACGCCAAGCGCGACCGCCATCCACTGCGCCGAGCCTGTGTCCTTCTTGAACCGCTTGGGTTTGGTGAGCGATCGGTCCTTGGCGACGACGACAACAGCCGGTGCATCAAGGTCCAGCTTCTCGAGCGGCGCAGGTTCGTCGTTGGCGTCGTCAATGGGGTCCATGGGGGCCAACACTGGCGACGGGGGCGGTAGCTACACTCGGATATGATGCCATGGATATCGTACCAAAGACGTACGAGGGCCGATACGCGCTGCAGCACGACAGGGTGGTACGGCTCGCCTCTCGTCTTGGCTTCCTTGCAGCCTTCCCAGACGTCCATGAGCACATTCATGCCATAGTAGTTTTGGATCTACAACCGAGATAGGTGAGCTCAAGAAAGGAAGAAAATAGTTTTCTACCTCGGCCAGGACGTCGCAGATGGTGTAGACGTTGACAAGGCTTTCCACAAACGCCACCAGCCGCGGCAATGTCGTCGGGTCGTCGATCTTCCACGCGCGGTGCCGAATGTGCAAGCGTGTCCTACCATCAACCATGCAACTAACTCCCTTCACCATGCGTCGGTAATACCACAGCGCATGCCACTGCGGCTGCGAGGCAAAGTCGTCCTGGGACCTGCAAGGTAGAATACGTCGAGTGCTGCAATGCAGCTGCAGGGTACATACCACTCGTTCACTGCGGTAAAGTCGCACGACCCTTTGAGAAAGAGGCTTTCAAGCACGAGTCGTTTTTGTCCGTCCGAGAGCTCGTCGTACGCGACTTGGCTTAGCTCCATCGTCAGCACTGGGTCCACGGGCTGGCCGAGCCACTGGGCAATGTCACTCGGCGATGGGAGGTCGACTAGACGCGTCGTTTGGTGTGAGATGCTCGAAGATTATCCTGTCGTACCGAGAGCATGGTACCAGTGCTCCCACTCGATCGACAGCGGAATGTCTTCGACCAAGGTAAAGTACTCTTCGCAATACATCTTGAACTCTTCGCTCGTGACACTGCCGGCCTCGAACCCTAGTATGTCCACATGTCAGATTCGTGTCTGGTTCGAAGTTGTCGTACCAGAAATGTAGGCCGAGACAAAAAAGTCAAACGTGTCCTTCCCGACCATGGCTTGCAGCGCCAAGAGGCAGAGGTAGCCCTTCTCCCGGGCAATGACGCTGAACCGATCCATCGAGTGGTGGTCCATGCGCTAGAAATCCACATCCAGATCCACCCGCAGAGAAATGACATACCAGACGCGTGTTGGCAGGCGACTCAGTGTCGAATGCATGGCAGAGCTGGTTGTAGCCCGACCAGACAAGCTCTGTCGTCTCGACCTCGCTTCCGTCCAGCTGCTTGAGGAGTTCGAGCCACAGGTACTTTGCCCAGCCTTCGCTCAGCCTACAACCGTCGTCACAATCTAAAAATCGGATTCTCCCATCGCACCAGACGTCGTGCCACGTTTCGTGTGGCGCAAGGAACGACAACCAGTGCCGGGCGACGCTTTCGACAAGAAGCGATCGCGCTACACGCGAGCATGAGCGTCGGTGGACCAGATATGCGACAGCGTACTCAGACACGTTTGGGTCGTCACAACCAGACACGGGTAGAGCGCGGTCTGGAAGCAGAATTCGGCGGGCACGATCACAATGTTGAGTTCCGACCAGACAAACTCATGGCCCGTGAGCGCCTCCGCGAGCTACGTCACGTGATACGACCGAGACAAGCCACGCTCGTTGATCGCACCTCGAGGTGCAGCGGCAGCTGCGACACAGCGTCGAACGTCGCTTCGATTTCAATGTCTTCGGTCGCAAAAAGTGTTGACATTTGCGGCGCAAGCGAGAACCTGCGCGATCCCATGAGCCTTCGAGAGACAAAGAGGATGCGGATACAGCTCCATGGGCGCGACGACGAGCGCGAGCGCATGCGATGGCACGGGCACGGTCTGCCGGTAGGTCCACGTCTGCATCCCATTTTCGGCCGGCGTCGGCGCGGCGCCTAGAATCCCATGGCATACGAGACGTGAAGACGAAGAAAGAAGCAGCTCGGACCTCGCGTCGGCGCACTCACAACGGCAATCGTCGAGGTCAAGGTCGTGATCTCGGCCGTGTACGGGTACTTCATGCAGAGCGCGGCAGGGATCGGGAGCAGCGCCGAGGCGTACGACGGGTACGACTGCGTGACGAGCCATGTGCCGCCGTCGCTGCTCTGGGTGTCGTCGAGCCAGTGGCA
>NW_012156852.1:6107-7864 GCF_000151545.1 Saprolegnia parasitica CBS 223.65
CTGTGGCAAGACGTGCTTCGCCCGCGGCTT
The DNA here is from genome assembly GCF_000151545.1 of Saprolegnia parasitica CBS 223.65. Classification (NCBI taxonomy): domain Eukaryota; phylum Oomycota; class Saprolegniomycetes; order Saprolegniales; family Saprolegniaceae; genus Saprolegnia; species Saprolegnia parasitica. The sequence goes on from NW_012156852.1 coordinate 6,138, forward strand.
CGTGCGCGCATGGACGGACGACGCCGATATGCATGTCACATCGCCGACGTATCTGCTCCTCAACACCTACGACGACGCGACCATGGCGCGGTGCGCATTGCCTTACTGACGACGCCTGTGCTGAGATGATGATAGATCGCTGTATCACATGGACCTCTATCGTCTCGACAGCGTCTCTGCTGTCGACGCCAAGGCCATGGGCCTCGAGGACGCGTTTGCGTCGAGCGTCAACTTGATCGAGTGGCCCGACCGGCTCACATCGGACCTTGTGCCTGCAGACCGCCTCGAGGTCCACATCGCGTACACCGATACAGAAGACGAACGAGCCGTGGAGCTCAAAGCCTTTGGTCCATCGTGGGAAAGCGCGCTTCGCTGGTTCGAGTCGACGCAGGCTCAGTGATAGGTGATAGATCTAATCGAGGATGGTAGAGTCCCAGTTGTCGTCCTGTGTTGTTGTTTGCCGTCGTTGCGGTCTGGCGATCAAGAGCATGCCCGTTAGCCTCGTGCGATTGAGGCGACCTCCTTCCTCCCACAATGCGCTACTCGGATTGTAAGCGCTGCCGTAAAGCGCTTGTATCATAGCATGCAAGAGCAAACAAGGCCTGGGTATGGAAAAGCGGGCGAGTGGTCGTATTAGTTGGTGGGCGGCTGGCACGTATTAGCGTCGTTCCACTCGTCGATCTTCTTCTTGATGAACTCAATCACGACAGGGCTCGGGTCGATGAAGAGATGTGTGTCGTCAAGGTCCTGGATGATAAACTTTTTCTACATGGCAGCGTGAGCGGCCAAGCGTGTCGCCGTCGATGTCGCACCTGCCCGGGCGCTGCGTTGAGGTGCTTGAGGTACTGCTTCGTCGGCGGATCGCTACAGCCATCGTTAGCCCACACGCTTGCGGCGGCCATCGGCAGCTACGCACCACTTGACGAGCACACCAGCGCTCGCGTCCACGCCGCTGCGTCGCATTGCTCAACTCCACCGCAGGCGCGATATCCGGACATCCGGATACATCGCTTGAATACTTCCACAAGTAATATATATAAACATAGAGGTTTTGGAGATGGATCCATGTGGCACACTGCACCAAGCTTGCGAGTCATTGGATTCGATTGGATTCGCGAAGCAAAATTGCCACCGAAGGTGAACCAGAAGGTGTGCTTGTGGTGCGAGCAATGCGTGCCTCTTTGACGAACGGTTTGATACATATGAACCGCTGCCAGGTCTCTGCTATCCGGTCGCAAGAGGGCTAGGTGTAAATGCCAATTGGAATCGACGGTACGAATAAAACTATGGCTTGGCTTGGACGTCGCGCCGCAGGTACAGCCCGACGATGCGAGAACAGTGACCAGGCGCCAGTCGCTGACCTGCGCGAGGTTCGACTGGCCACGCTTTTTAGCTTGCCGCGGCCCCTTGCCGACGAACGATTGGTTTTGGTACTCGCCAGGAGGCCAGGATGCTGCGTAAGGTACTTAGTTTCTTATGCCGCCATGCATGATCTTGCTCGTTTCCACCCTGGACCTGGGACCCATGGTGGGCGCTCTCGTAGCGATCTCCCATCGCGGCGACCACTGGCAGTCACGACCAACGAGACGACCGATAACGACAACACACACTAGACACCGTGGCCCTCAACGTTATTCGCTGGCTCATCGCAGTCTCCAGCGTAGCGCCTACGTGAATTCGCTGGCTTCATTCTCCAACACGCGGCCGTAGACCATCTCGAGGTGCAG
>NW_012156853.1:0-7247 GCF_000151545.1 Saprolegnia parasitica CBS 223.65
TGTTGCTCCTTAGCTTTCATTTTGACCTTAAGTAATTGAGCCAAGTGCATCTTGGTAATCATGAAGCGGCGCCGCCCCTTCAAGCTCGCCGTGTTTGTTTTCGGCATGTATTTGTAAATTCGGCATGGATGCCACAAACAACACCCAGACGGTGGTTTGTTTGTGGCATACGTTTATTTTTATTATATATTTTTGCGGCTGGCATGTCGAACGCCAACAGCGAGAAGGACCGCGCGCTGCAGTCGATCCGTAGCCGCGCCGACCACCTCCGCCATACGATCACGCAGCTCGAGTCGCGCCTCGCGTGGTACCCGCTGACGCAATGGCCGTACTTTTTAAGCCAGTTCCAGGTCATCTCCAAGCAGCTCGAAAACATCATGACGCTCAAGGACGACGAGGAGCTGCCCGAGAGCATGCACCACTTTGTGTGCATGCCCCGCATGTCGACGCCCAACCCCGCCGACATCCCGCTCTTGCTCCGGACACGTGAAGACCCGGAGATGGAAAAGGCAGACGAAGAGCTCCTTGCGTCCGAGCGCGTGAACCCGCTCAAGCGCAAGGCCAGCTGGACGTGGGAAGAGCTCGAGGGCCAGAAGCTCGCGCACACAGACATGGTCGAGACACTCGAGAAGGCCTTCAAAGAGGCGTCCGACGTGCTTCTCAAGGAGATCCGCGTCGGCAAGTTCCAGGAAAAGGTCAAGCCCGTGAGCACCCAAAGCTCCGTGTACAAGTACATGGAGACTGGTCAATGGACCAACTAATGTAACACGACTCCGTCACGACGATGAAACGAGATGCAGCGTGTATGGTAATGCTACTGCTGCTCGGTTTGCATCTTGTCCAAGATGGCCTTCATCTCGGCCGCATGCGTCGTGTTGACGGTCGCCTGGCGCTGGCGCACGCGTTGAAAGATGATTTCGGACACGCGGTCTTGCATGTCGGAGCACCAGCTCGCTGTCTTTTGGTACGCAACTGCCTGGTCGACCCAGTCGCGCAGGTTCTGCTCGCGGCGCTCGTCCGCCGGGTGCGTCGACATGAACTCGGGCACGTCACCGTTCTCGCCCTTGAGCGCCTTCATGCCGCGCCAGACAGATGCCGCCTAGATGCGACTCCGCGCCTTGTCCGATCAACGCAAGTGTACCTCGGTCGGGTCGTAGCAGGCGGCGGCCATGAGCATGAGCCCAATGTGGTCGGCCTCGCTCTCGTGCATGCGGCTGAACGGCAGCTGGAGGGCGTACTCGAAGAGCGTCGGGACAAACTTGTTGTCAAGGCCAAAGAGCGCGACCAGAATGAGGAGCGGGAGGAAGCTCAGCGTCTCGGGGGTGTGCCTAGCAAAACGACGGTGGGACGCTTGCGATGAGAGAGAGGACGAGAGACTTGGCGACGGCGTGGGCAATCTCGTGGCCCACGACGGTGGCGAGCGCGTTGTACTTGTTCTTGCAGTGACCGTCCTCGACAAACTTGTCGATGGCGTTGAGGAGGCCCGTGTTGACAAAGATGATGCCACCTAGTGCGTCCTGCATATCGACATGTAGTCGGCGAAGCGAATGTACCCGAGTAGCAGCACGCATTGACGTTCGGGTCGTCGATAAGAAACACCTTCCAGTCGTAGTTGGTCTGGAAGATCTTTTCGGCGACGACGACGAGCCGCCTAAAGCGTCGTCGAGTCGAGTTTATCAGGGATCGTAACGCGCGTACACGGCGACGTCCTTGACCATGCGGTAGCGCGGGCCGTCTTGGATGATGGTGACGCCCTTGATCGCTTCTTCGGCGTGCTCTGTGCCCATGGCCTACGATGCGCATGGGGATCATACCACGTCGACGGCCATGGAAGCACGTACGATGATTTCGTCGTTGGAGAAGACGACGACTTGCGTCCGCCCCGAGATGGGCACCGTGTGCAGGTTCGTGAGGAATTGGTACGCGGCGGCGACCGAGCCTAGGCCAATGAGGCTCCACGCGGTCGTCAGGACGAGGCGAGCATGGAGCGGCGCATCGACTAGGACGCAGGATGAGATTGAGGCGTCATGACCGCACGCACCTTGGGCCTGGTAGAAGGTCACGTCGCGCGGCTGTACGACGCGCACCGAGTAGTTGCCAAAGGCTCGCGTCGGCTTGGCCGTCGCCTTGGTCGTCGCCCGGAGGAAGCGCGCTAGCATGCTCAAGAAAAGTCGGCAGATGCTGTCACGCGTTGGGATTGGCTGGTTTCAGCTGGCGTGTCGATCGAAATACCTTGGCGTTTGTATGTGGACTGTTCCGCCCAAAATCAGCCCAAAATCAGAATTGGGACTGGAATTTGGCAGGTTCCTCAAAAAAGTGCTTTTGCACAACGGATGTCGACTTGAAAGTCATACAAAGAAATATATGAGGGATTCATGAGTCTCACCGTGAACAATGCTCAAAAGTAGTCGTCCTGGGTGTACATGTCCGCCTCGTTGAACTCGAGGCATTGGTCCGTTAGGACGTCGACGTCGCACACACTGCTCGTCTCATCAAAGACGTCGTCTTCCGTGTACATCTCGATCATGTCTTCAGCCACGAGCGAAAAGTGGTACACAGTCCGTGGCCCCCGCGCCCACTGCAAAGTCAACGGGACGAGAAATTTCGCGCCGATGGCGACGCCGGTGATTACGAAGCCGACTCCGCCCGACGCGAGGCTCGAGACGAGCTTACCGTACCCGAGAGTGGCCGAGGTGTAGACAGCGATAGCGTTGGCGGCCGCAAACCCGCCGAGCGTGGCGCTAATTTGAATGCCATAGTCGATGCACGGGTCAAGCTTGTTCTCAGCAGCGGCATAGGCAATGACAAAGTATGCCGTATCGACGACGAGCGACATAATCAAGAGGCCGTACGAGATAGTCTTGGCCAGCTTCCCGGGCGCCTTGACGACCATCTCTTGGTTCTTAATGGTGACGATGTCGTACTTGATCGCACTCTTGACGCCCGGCCATTTGGCACTGCTTGAGGCGTCGCAGAGGCGGTCGATGCCGAGGTGGTGGAGCGCGTCTTGGCCTGTGAGTGTGTTACCAAGCGTCGGGACGCCGTACGAGGTAAAGTTTTTGCGCCTTGTATGTACACGACGTCTTTCGTGATGAAAAAGTCGACATTGAATTCGGCGAGGATGTCGATCGTCCACTGGATGGCGTCGGGGTACGCCGCGAGCAACTTTTTTGCCGCGCTTTTCGAAGCGGTGAAGCCATACGAGCAAAATGTGTCCGCGGAAAAGAGCTTGGCGTTGGCTGCCAATCGACTACCGACGCCGCCTTGGGCAAACTTGAACGCGTCCAGGGCCGGGAACGAGCTCACCGTTTTGATGCCTTGGCTTGCCATCCGTTGCACCATGTCGAGAGGTGTCTTGCTGACGTGTCGGGCCGCGACGTGGGCGGGCATGGCACCGTGCCCTGGCGCGGCTTGCGGCACTTTGCACATCTTCTTCCAGTCCATGATGGTTGCTCCAAGCAGAAAACAGAAATGGCATCCTGGTTAATAAAGGGTGTTTTCACAGTTTTGGTCGAATCAAACCGTGGGAAAATAATGGCAACGCCAACCGTCATGCATGACCAGCGATGCGCCACCTCCGACTGCGTCGCTAGCTCTCAAGTTGATGTCGCACGTCTGAGGATGTTTTACTCATCGTGCTCCCGATCGTCTTGGAGTGCGCACCGATGAAGCTCACCTGTGGCACGTGGTCCTGACGTGGCCAGCCTTGATGGCTTCCGTCGCCGGCAGCTGCGTCGTCTGCTAGGTGTTTCTCACCCGAACAAGCTCACGCGTTGCAACTGCGACCCGCTAAGCGCGGTCGTTACCCAACGACATCCCAGCGACCCGATTTGAAGCCACATGAAACTTTTGTTGCCGATCGTCCTGCGCCGCATGAACGCTCATCTGGATCTGCAATCGAGCTACTGAGGACCCGCATCTTCTGCCCACCATCGTTTATGGCCCATGGTATTCATACGATTAGAGTCGCTTGCAGGGCGATTGCCCATCACCCTGCGATCACATTACAATCACAGCCCCGAAATCATCGGTACAATCACCCGACATTCCGATCCGAGCAACAATCGCCTGCAACAGCACAAAACTTCAACTTGCTCGGAAGACTCTAAGAACATCAAGGCAGCTTCTTTGCTTCAGCAGGGCCTCAATCAGCTAGTTTAGGCTCGTCATGCGAGATAACGTTAGCATCATACATGTACTGATATGCAAAAGGACGCACGTGCCATCGAGTCAGAAAGAGCTCAAGGCACCTCTACGTGGAGGTCAACCTGAGGGTAAGACCAGTGTATAAACCGCTGACGAGAAGATCTCGCTCTCTGGCAAGCACTCGGGTACTTCACCGACTACAAATCAATCGGCGCCACCTTGGATGCTCCAACAAACACGTGCAATGTCTTCATTTAAAGGGTATAGAAACGACATGCGCTCACCGGTACCAATTGACCCTTGCCGGTACTGTTGGCACTAGGCGGGTAAGTGCCCGGTAAGGACAGCAGGCTGTGGGAGCGTTCACGGTACTGTATGTAGTGGAGCGCTATCGAGTTCTTTCCTCGAAGTCATTTTCAAAAACTCTTCCTACGAGACCAGCGACAAGATGGGCACCAGCCAGTCGTCCGAAGCCAACGGAGTCCTGTGCAGCTCGTGCAATTGCTCCTTGCCGCCCAACCAATACACCTTCTTCAACTGGCACAACGCCGTTTGCAACCTCTACGCCTTCTACGACGTCGCTGGCGACAAGAAGATCATCAAGTACGTCCGCATCGCCAACGAAGACAAATGCTACAACTGTGTCGCGTGCCTCCAAGAGCACAGACCGACCGAGTTCGAGCAGCTTCGATTGCATGCGGCGGGTGTCGGCACCCTCTACGGCATCAAAGGCTGAGCTTGTTCGTTTGCCCCTCGTATCGACCTGTGCTGCCCCCATTGTTTTATACAACGGCGAATGTGAATACATTTCGGTCGCTTTCTAGTAGATCGGACACAACAGCGATCCCTCCTAGCTTGGTCTCTACAAGGGGGTTCGGTGTGGGAATGATCTTTCCACGATCGAGGGTAGAGGTGCAGGTGAGCATTAGGTTCTATATACACACTCCGATCAAATCATGTACGTAGCCGCACCATATATTAAGCCGCACATGCCTTGTCAAAGGCCGAGATCGGACTGCGATGTTTCGGCATGAGGAGCACAAAGGAGGACGAGACAGATACGGGGACAACACACTTGTGGTACGAACGTTCGTTGGTTCAATTATGAAGTGGGTAAATGGACAACTGACAGCATCTCTCGCAATATATATGAACGTATTTCGCGTTATCTTCGTCGTTGCAAAGACTTCGCATCTCGCAAAACATATTAACTACAAGAGCATCGAAAGCCCGACACAAACGAGCGACGCGGCGCCGGCAAAAATCTTGGATGCGCCGGACGGCTTGTTGGTACCCGTGTCGCCGGCGGCGTTGCTGCCAGACGCAGTCTTGTTCTTGGAGCCTGTTGTCGGCGACGTCGTTGGGGCAATCGTAATCACCGGGTCGCCCTGGCCCGCCGGGCAAATGGCCGTGCAGTTGAAGACCAGCTTGCCGGTCGAGTCGGGTTTGTTTTGCTGCTTGCAGCTGCTGCACGTGTGGCAGATCGACTGGACTTCGTTCCCGGCCGTGATCTGGGGCACGCACGCCAACGGCTCGCTGCAGACGCGCACGGGCGTATCGAGGGCTTTGAAGCCCGTGTCAGCACACTGCTTCCCGCCCGTGCACAGACCAAACTGGGGCACCGTATCTGGGATGTTGGTCGCGTTCTGGCAGTTGGCGTCGGCCTTGGAGCAGCGACACTGCTTCACCGCGCCATACGCCTGACACTCGAGCTGAAAACCGTTGAGCTTGCCGCACTGCGTCGACGACGCGCACGCGCTCGTGAATTGCAGCGGGCAGCTGGTCGTGTTGTCGGAGGTCTGTGCCGCAGCCGCAACTATGAGGGCACCAAGGGCAAGGAGCTGCATCGGGCTCGAATGGACGGTTAAGAAGTGAGACATAATCTGGACAGCGCCAACCTCCTCGATGCATTTGTTCGAATTCGACCGTATCCTAGCTGCATGTGCCATTCGCCGTATGGCCTCGTTCTGTCACCAAGGCCATAGCTTGAGTCACTAAGCTTCAGTATTTGATGGCCGAGGACGCTCCCAGAAGAACGGTTCCATCGCCATCAACACGTGTGTCGCCGTCGGTTTCAGCCCCATCTTCTGTGAAAATATTGAGGTGCTTGTATGATCCTTCTCTCCTTCGAAATATGTCGATAGCTCTTCATATGGTCGTATACGAGAGAACAACAGGATATCCTGTTTTGATCCTGTGGATTTGATATGATAGCGCTGCTTCACCCAAGGCAATACGGCGGCGGCTGTGGTCTAGTTGAGTGCAAGCGAATAGCAGCAGACAAGCTCGCCGATCTGTCCCGAGTCTGAGGCAAGAGCTTTGCAATGCGACGCTTCGTTCGCTTCGCACGAACAAAGTTCTTCGCCGCCGTCTGCAATCGCGTAACCGCCTGTCCACTTCAAGATGACGTGGCGGCACAAGATTCCAGAACATGTTTTTGATACACAAAACTTTTTTGAAATGCATGGCTGGTTATCGCACCGAACGATGAGTTCTCCTTCACTCGGTCTGCAATCGACTAGAACTCGCGTATCGGATTTACATCTGCGTCGCGGGGTTGGGGCTAGCGCACCACGTGATAAGGAGCGCTTCGTCCTTGCTGCAGCTCTTGGTGTGGATGTCATCGAACGGAAACAGGTAGGCCTCCGCGCACTTTTCCCACTGGCAGTTGAGCAGCTTGGGGCAGTTGTAGGCGCCCACCGGCACCAAGTCCTGGCGCTCGACGCTTACAGCGACGTTGAAACCCTTGACCTTGCCGCCCTTGGAGCACTCTTCCCACGAGCGACCGTTGCCGCACTACACGATGAAATGAGATCGAGTCTCGGCATTGCATGCTGCCACGTACGTCCGGCGGGATCACGCTAATGTCGTGCCAGAGCTTGCCATTGTCGCGCGAGGCCTCAAAGACTACAGAGTTTGTCGGTGAGACATCGATAAAAAGTTGTGAAGATCGTACGCGTAGCCTCGGGGGACCGGCCAATGCGGAACGTCGACCCGTCAAACTGGTCGCTTTGAACGTCGAAGGACGAGCCCGCGTCCATCCACTGGTAGTAGTCGCTGTGGGACTTGCCGCGACGGAACGTGTACATCATTTCGATGCG
>NW_012156854.1:0-2459 GCF_000151545.1 Saprolegnia parasitica CBS 223.65
CCACGAGCATTCAACCTTCATCAACCATCCAGACCACCCGACATTTCGCGTCGGTCGCCAAGCCAACGACTTCCATCAGCCCGCGAGTTCGAGTGAGCACCCCCTGTGTACCTTCGGGTGCTGCAGCTCCAGGTCGGCCCACGGTCGCATCCAAGTGGAACTCCGCAACACGGGTCTGGCTCACGACCGCGGACGCTGCTGGTCGATCAAGTAGCTTGACGACGGACCACATAGAAAAAGAAAAAACCCATAGTGGTAATCCCGGTAATACACCGCCTGACAAAAGAGTATTGTGAGCTCGTTCCGCGCCGGTGCGTGCGCTCTGGTTGTGGCGTTGGGTCGTTTTTTTCCCGTCATAATTCTGTCATAAGTCATAATATTGTCATAAAAACGTCATAATTTTTTGGGGTAGGATTCGACCACGCCGAGGAGGTTAGGAGGAGGCTAGGAGGAGAGGAGGAGGTTAGGAGGAGGTTAGGAAGAGGTTAGAAGGAGAGGAGGATGTTGGGATTGCGGGTGAGAGGGTGTAGGGGTGTTTAGCTGTGGAACAAGCAGCCAACGAGCGCATTATTCTCATATTGTCATAAATATGTCATATTTCTGTTATAAAAAAACTGTCATAAAAGAGCCCTTTTATTACACTTTATGACAGAATTATGACGGGAAATACGACACCGTGGCGTTGCCATCCCTGGGCAGTACCATCGAAGTTCGAAGTACGCAAAACTTCGATCTCTGCCTTCGAGGCTTTGTATCATTTTGGACCACGCGGCCACGGAAGAGACAGACAGGAATGGCGTTCGCCCTCTTTGCCCCGGCCGAGACGATCAACTACGACTTCGTCGCGGGCATGTACGGCCTCTTCACGCTCCTCGCGCTCGTGCTCTACGTGCTGCAGCACTACACGGACGCGGTCGAGGGCTTCTACATCGTCATGGCCCCGTTCGCGCCGTGCCTGCTCTGGAGCCTCGTTGTCCGCCGCAACTGGCTGCGCCTCGAGAAGCCCAAGACCGAGTAATTGTACTCTAATGTGATTGTACTACGCAAAGTGGCGCGACGCGAAGCGTGGCATGTGCTTTCGCTTCGCTCGCTTCTCCCGCACGAGCGCGAGCGCCTGCCGCCGCCGGTACGCGCTCTGGATGCGCACGACGCTGCGGTACGCCGGGCTGCTCTCGGCCTTGATGATGTTGCGCGAGTTGGGCCGCGTGAATGTGAGCTTGCAGCGCTGAAAGCTGTAGTAGTAGCGTGCCTTCGTGGCGAGGTCGATGCACTCGACCCACGCGTTGTCCTTGTCCCGCGCGAGCTCGAGGGCGACGCGACGCACCTCCATGTCCGCACGCAGCTTGGCATCCGAGAGAAGGACCTCGAGCATCTGCAGCTCCATGAAGCGGGGCACGACGACTCGGGCACCGTCAAAGTCCCTGCACAGAAGCATCGACAACGAAGATACTAGAGGCAAGCACCTACGGCGGCTCGTCGAGAACGCACGCTTGGGTGTCGCGGTTGTAGTAGTACGGGACACCGCCGTCCTCTGTGTGCGCGATGAACCACACGTTTTCCTTGGGCGTCCGGGTTGGGGGCTCGAGCACCTTGGCCAAGTACGGTGCCGCGACCGCCGTCGGCAGCACATGCGTCTGCATGTGCACGTGGTCGACGGCGCAGGAGACCCAGTCGCGGAGCAAGAGGTACGCGGGCATGCGCTGCCAAGACGGATCGGACGGCGGCACGCGATATGTCGACGGCAGCGACGCTTGCAGGTCGTCGAGATGCAGGCGTGAGAGGTCGTACGGCTTGGTGAAGAGTCCCATGGGCTCGTTGCAAGCGACCCACTCCCACCCGCACAGGTGCGCATCAATGTTCTTGACGATCCAAGCGGCCCAGACGCCCGACCAGAGCACGGAAGACGTGGCTTTTGGCGACGGCACGTTGAAGAGCCAAAGGACGCAGCGCACGGTGGTGAGGACGGCCTCGGACGGCGGCAAGTCCCACCCGAGCGGGTCTAAAAAGTCGGATTTGCCCATTTCTTGGAGCGCAATCACGCTCTCGTCGAACGCCGAAACTAGGAATTCATGCATGTAGTCGTAGCATCGACGAGGAAGGAGGTACCGATCGCGAGCACCTCCATCTTTGTGAACGCTGGCGATACGTACGGACGTTTGGCCATGTACTCCTACGCTGCTCGATCGGTTGATGGCCGCGCAAGAGCATCGTACCTTGTCGAGTTGTATGGCGATCTGCGCCTTCGAGGCGCCTTTGGCTTGCAGCTCCTTCTTGAGCTGATCGAGGTGGCGCACCAAGGCGTCGTCCTCGGGCATACTACTGCTGTAGGAGCCAAACGTCGATAAAGATAGACCTCCAATGCGTTTGGATAGCGGTCAAGATATCCATTTTTTTCTTGTCAGCGACGAGCAGCGACCGACTTGGGACGGCCCCGACGGAGACGCTCGCGACAAGAACTC
>NW_012156854.1:3468-7514 GCF_000151545.1 Saprolegnia parasitica CBS 223.65
GCGTCGCCCAACTCGCGGCTCTCGACGTCGCTGCCCGACGAGCTCCAGCAGCTCCCACTGGGCCACTATGTGGCGCGCGATGTGCTCTTTGCGCACGCTTCGCCGCTGACAACAGCGCTGGCGTCGGGACACCCGCGTCTCTTTAATATCCTCTTGGCCTACGACGGGGACCCGCGCTTGGAGATGCCGGTACCTCCGGACACGACAACGATGCCTCGAACTCTCTACTAGGCGATCCAAAAGCAGCTTGTGGAGCATGCGAACCACTGCATGAAAATCGCGTGGGAGGTCCTGGTCGCGATGCGTCCGGTCGAGTCCCAGGACCTTCATAATGCGCGAACGCTAATAAGCATCTATAGACAAAGCAAAACCCGCTCGAAGCTGCCATCTTCACCAACTCGCTCGGGCTTGTCAAGCTCTACACGACGCTCCAAGAGGGCATGCATGACATTCCGGTACCATCCCGCATCTCGTGAGGATACGAAAGTGACGTTCTAGGGGGGTGTCCGCCCCTTTTGCTCGCTGTGCGCTACAATCAGCCTAAGATGGTCCAGTACTTGCTGCCAACTTCGGACATTGACGCGATCACTGCCGTAGTACGCATGTGTCTCTCGGTTGGTCTGAACAGCTCCGGTTAGGACGGTGATTACGCTCTCTACAGTGCGGCCTCGAATGGCTTCTTGGAGATTGTGCAGCTTCTTGTTGAGCATGGCGCCACCGTCGCGCCAACCAACGTGGTATGAGACTGCGCGATAATCACCGATGACGCATGCGCGTCTAGGGCGAGGACCTTCCCATTAAGGGCGCGTACGACAGAGGCCACGACGATGTTGTCGTCTATTTGGCTGCCAAGATGGACAACGTCGACATTTCATACGTGCGCCTCGATGCAATGCAGTCTTCATAGCACTGTTGTCATAGAGCGGAGAACCCCTCTTGCTTCGCGCTTGCGGCAACGGTCGTGTCTCGGTCGTCGACGCACTTCTCCGCGCCGGTGCCGACTGCAATGTGACTGAATCGGTGCGTCGTTGCCTCAATGTGCCTCGTAAAGTTTGCGTCATGTAGAAGGGAATCACACCGCTCATGGCCGCCGCGTACTTGGGTCACCCAGCGATCGTGGCGCGCCTACTGCAAGAGATGTCGATCAATGTTGACGCAGCAGACGAGGTGCGCTTCATTACATTATATTCGTGCTCGATGGCCTGTCATGCGCTAGCGCAGATCGGGCGAACAGCCATCTTTTGTGTGGTGAAGTCGCCTCTACCAGACGACGCTCAACTGGCCATCACGTCGATGCTCTTGGCGGCCGGTGCCAACGTGCACGCTGCGACCAATGTCAATGTACAAAAATGTCATCTCGACTGGCGACAGCATATAATGATGCTTTGTAGGCGGACCCGACGTTGTTTGCGCAGGCCATTGTAGCTGGCCGGCGCGGCGTCGCCGAGTTGCTCTTGCCGTACTTTGACATCCACGAGGGCTCTTTGTGTTATGATGAGACGCAGACGCTTCAAGTACGCAGCGACATCAATCAAGAAACCCAACTGCCATCTCTCTTGCTAGCATGCCTCGTACCTCCGGCTCGCCATCCTGCACCGCCAACCGCACATCGTGTCGTGGCTCATCCCGCTCGGTGCCGATGCCAACCTAGAAACTGTCGAAAATCTGCTGTTGCGTCTTTCCCTCTGACACCAATCGCGATTAGGACGAACATCTTCCGTTATTTGACGCAGTCATGCACAGCGACGCACGCACGGTCGCGGCGCTGCTTCCCCACGTCAAGGACTTGGAAGCCATCAATCCGGTCAGTACACCTAACCTCGCCACCATTGTTTTTTCTGAAAAATAACTACCTAGTATGGACACACGGCGCTGCTCGTTGCGACCGTCCATGCGAACGTGGAGATGCTACAGCTTCTCGCTGCTCATGGCGCCAACGTTGCATACGTTGACCAGACATCGGTATGCATTGTAAACAGCGATGTCCGCGTATTTTTGGAGTAGGAGCCGACCATATGGGAGCCGACGACAGCCATCGCACTGGCGAGTAGCTTGGGTCATGCGGCCGTGGTGCGCTGCCTGCTATAGCTGGGTGCGCCGATCGACGTCCCAAACGTGCGCTCTCGCTTCTGACGTTTTTGGGTACTGAGAGAGGATGCTGTAGACAACACAGAAGGGGTCGATGGCGCTGGCACATGCTGTGACCCGCGGCCACGGCGATGTCCTTCGCGCGCTCCTACCTCTTGTGGATGTACACGCGACTATCGTGGTCGACGCCCCGATGAGTGAAACCGGCCCAGATCAAGCCCTTTTGAACCTGGCGATGACGATGCCACTGCACGCGGTTGTCGCGTGCGAAGCCATGGAGTCCGTCGAGGGCCATGGTGACTATATGGATGCTCTCCGTGCGCTTCTTGAGTGTCCGTCCATCGACGTCAATGGTCGCTCTGAGGTACGACAGGCGTGTTTATTTTGCAGATTTCGAGATTGGAGTGTACAAAATGTAGGAGGCCAATGGGGCGACGGCCTTGTACTGTGCGTGCGAACGCGGCAACCGCAGCTTGGTGCGCGCGATCTTCGAGCACCCGGACTGCGATATCAACGCGGCCGACAATGTACGATCCATTGGATATGCAACGAGAGATTGGACACGTTGTCGTGTACTAGGATGGCAACACGCCGTTGCACACGGCCTCTCGAAAGGGTTTGCCCATCATGGTTTCGTACTTGCTGGCGCAGCAGCCACGGATCAACATTCTTGCTGAAAACAAGGTAACCATTATGTACCCAAGGGAAACGATGCTCATCTCACTTGTGCAATAGGAGGGCATGACGGCATTGCAAGTCGCAATCATGCATGCCAAGCGCGACGTGGTGGCACCGATTGTGCCTTGAACCAGCGCTCGTCGTACACGCCTTGACCAATAAGTCAAGTACGCCGCCTAGTTGATGCTCTCTCCACTAACACAGTCGACGACGACTCGTTGAATGGTGGGGCTATGACCAACGTGTGGATGTTGAATCCAAGAAACGAAACAGTAGGTATAAGACTTGAGTGACATTCGCCTCGGTAATAATGAGCCACAAAACTACTTGGCAACAAGTCTTCTACAGTGCAGCCACGTCGCTTGGTGCCGCGCTGACCGCAACGTCGTTCTTACATTGGATGGACCCATGGATCTCTCGTCAAAATGCAACAGCAGACAGATAGAACAGACAACGTTCTCGTAACGTCGTCGCAACGGAAACGACAGCAGCATCTTGCACACAAGTCGTTCAATAGCAGCGTCAACCCGTCACATTAGCGCTCATGCAAATTCAAGTTCGCCCATCCGTTGGCACGGGTCCTGCTATCTCCCGCCCGTCGCCACCTCAGCCATCCCACTTGCTGAGCCACTTGCTTGGCTGCCGCCTCGTTATTGAGCTCAGCGGCATGCTCTCTGTCGTCGCTTCGATTGGTCTTAGCACCTACGCCCTCCTAATTGTTGCCTCGTACCTCGAGACGGACTTTTTCGTGCCCAACTTCAACACGGCAGCACCTATCCTCGTCGCCATCCTCAACCACAACCTCGCTCTCTCAAGGTTCGGCAACATCGACGTCCTTGCACCCCAATCCGCCTTCGTACCGTCACTGCAAGGCACGAGCCCGGCGTATCCGCGCCTCATCATGTACCACGAGCTCACGCGTCTCCTCGATGGCGTGCGGGGTCTGCGCCGCCTTGACGCAACGCAGGTCGTCAAAATGAGCTCGCCGTACTGTTGGGCCGACCTCAACAAGACGTACGAGCTCGCATACACTGCAAAGCGCCAAGCACGGTGTGCACAGTACGAAGCCACAAACGGCGCCGTGCACCTCGAGACCGTGCTCCGCAACATTGATTTCAGTGGCTTTCTGGACGCGACCCAAGGTCTCTTTCTGTCGGCGATCGCCCATCCGATTGCGCGAAGCGGACCCGCTGGCGCAGCTTGGCTCTCATCTCTAGAGACACATGTGTGGACAGCCGAGTCCGACGAAGTCGCACTTTGGGCGTCGTACGGTCTCGACC
>NW_012156854.1:7890-8593 GCF_000151545.1 Saprolegnia parasitica CBS 223.65
GGTTGACGTGGACGCGAGTCGGATCGAGGCGTTCGCTACGCAACGTACACTCAAACCAGTGCAAGAAGCCGTCCACTATGGTCTTGGCTCGTTCGGTAGCATTGACGCCAAGTGGGTACCGCCACCTCCGCGCCTTCTCACTGCTGTGCAAGCGTTTGAAGCGGCCGTCACTGCGGCGCTTGTGACGTTGACCACGCTGCCATCAGTTGATATGTCGCGCGAAACGCTGCTGGTGACACCTCGGCGCTGGAGAGATCGCCAGCTTGGCTTTGTCTCGGGCAATCCCATGTGCACTCTGGGGCGACCGCAGAGCTTTGTCCAGCAAACGTTTCGGTTCGATGATGTCTGCGGCAGCCAGGCAGCGTTGACCCTCGAGTGGCACAGCTTCAATGCCGTCTTTGCATTCTGGCTTCTCGGCGGCTCCGTGTCGACGACCGACGTCTGCGCGTCCTTTCCCAGCGACGCTATTGCCTGTCAGCGACTTGTGGCGAAAGCTAAAACGCTGTATGACGCATTGTCTCTACCACCGCTGGATCAGGTGTTGCTCTCGGATCTCTCATCGCTGGACGTTGGCTTTCTCCAGATCTTCTACACCAACCAGACAGCCATCTCTATGGACCAGCAGCTGCTCCTCGCACCCGACTTTTCATTTCTCGGCGCCATGTATGTCTATGACTGGGCACTCAACTTTCGCGAAGTCGTC
>NW_012156855.1:0-3856 GCF_000151545.1 Saprolegnia parasitica CBS 223.65
ACAAGCTCGACATCTTCCGGTTCGACCGGACTTTGAGAAGAACGAACGCATGTGGAAAGAGATCAAGAAAGAGCTGCTCGGCGAAGATTCCGAGGCCGAAGACGGCGACGACGAGTCGGGCGACTCGGACGACGACTCGGACGACGACGACGACGCGACGCCGGCGCCCGCGACGACGATGCAAATCCACGACTTTTCCGAGCAGGACCTGGTGAACCTCCGCCGCACGATCTACCTCACCATCATGTCGAGCGTGAGCCACGAAGAGTGCGCGCACAAGCTGCTCCGGCTCAACATCCGTCCGGGCCAAGAAGTCGAGATTTGCGGCATGCTCATCGAGTGCTGCTCGCAGGAGCGCACGTACTTGCGCTACTATGGTCTCCTCGGGCAGCGCTTCTGCCTCATTCAGCGCGAGTACCAGAACGCGTTTGACGATGCGTTCGCGAAGCAGTATGCGACGATCCACCGCCTCGAGACCAACAAGCTCCGGAACGTCGCCAAGTTCTTCGCCCATCTTCTCTTCTCGGACGCGCTGCCGTGGACCGTCTTTGAGTACATTCGCCTGAGCGAAGAAGAGACGACGTCGTCGTCGCGCATCTTTATCAAGATCCTCTGCCAAGAGCTCGCGCAGCACCTCGGCGTGGCCAAGCTCAAGGAGCGCTTCATGGACGAGTTTATGGCCGCCACCTTTAGCGGTCTCTTCCCCAAGGAGAACCCGCGCAGCATGCGCTTTGCCATCAACTTTTTCACGTCGATCGGCCTCGGTGGGCTCACGGTCGAGCTCCGCGAGTACCTCAAGAACGCGCCCAAGGCCATCATGAACGCCCCGGCGCCGTCGTCGGACGACAGCAGCTCGGACAGCTCGTCCTCGAGCCGCAAGTCGTCGTCGTCGTCGTCGTCCGGATCGTCGTCCGGGTCGTCGTCCAGCGACAGCAGCTCCGACTCGAGCGACTCTGAGTAGGCACCTGTCTCTAATCTTGCTCGCCATCATACTGTGTTTACTCCATCATATTGTCTGCTCGGTCGTTTACAGTGAGGCCAAGGCCGTGAGGCAGTGTCGCCACGAGGTACTAGTAGCGTGCAGTAGGCTCTATCGTGAGGTCATGTGCCCTACACCGCTTCCTCGCAGCGCTCCTACTTCCCTGCCACTCCCATAATCTCTTCTTCTCTTGCTAGCATAAATGTGCAGCAGCCCCATGCAAGGAGGATTACTCGAATATGCACGACAACGAAGGCGCTGTCGCAGGTCGATGACGATGGCCGCCCGGACCGTCATCATCATCGTCGTCGTCGTCGTCGTCGTCGTCCTGCGGCGGTGACCGCCACTGGTCCGCCACTGCGCCAGCAGCGACGGCTGCATGCACCGGCCGTGGCCAGTCGCCTGTCTAACCAGTTGAAACGCCGAGCTGGAATTAGCGCCGTCCGGATGCGCCGGCGTGGGTTTCACATGGCGGGTTGCAGGCACAGAAATATATTTTCGAATTCGCCAAGATATACGCACCTCTCGATCGCTTTCCATGGAAGAAAAGTCGCGACGCCCCGAAGGTAGACGAATATGACGAGGTTCGCCGCGTCGGATGGCCTTGACGCTCGCTGTGCATGTAGACACGCCCTTCAAGCAGCAGAAGCTCAAGGCGTGGCAGCCGATTCTGACGCCCAACTGGGTCATTGGCACCTTCTTCGTCGTCGGGCTCATCTTCATCCCGATCGGCATCATCCTCCGCGTCGAGTCGGACCGCGTACGCCGCTTGCGATGCGCATGGCGGCATGCATGACGGATGTGCTTGGTAGGTCGTCGAGCATGCGATCCAGTACGATGGCGCGGGTGCGCTCACGGCCGCGAACGGCACGCTGGGCGGGCGGTACACGGTCTTGAACACGAACGGGTCGCCGGGCTGCCAGCTCGCGAAAGAGTCGGACGGCAACCAGTTCAACCTCTCGGCGCACAGCTGCATCCTCCGCTTCACGCTCGACCAAGACATGAAGGCGCCGATTTATGTCTACTACCAGCTCGACAACTTTTACCAAAACCACCGCCGGTACGTCGCGAGCCGCAGCGACGAGCAGCTCCGTGGTGGGCAGCCCGCGTCGCTCTCGGACTGCGAGCCGATGGGCTCGTCGCCCAAAGACACGCCGAGGTACAGCTCGCTGACCAACTCGACGCCCGACGTCGGCACGTGGGCGCTCAACCCGTGTGGGCTCATCGCCAACAGCATGTTCAACGGTACGCCTGCTCCAAATCCTCTCTCGCTGCGATCTCACGGTCGCATTAGACATGTTTTGGATCAACAGCATCACGACGCCGTCCGGGACGCGGTACATGCAGACCGACATGTACCCGACGCCGTCGTCGGCGACGGTCGAGGTCGTCAACCTCATGGTGCAAACCGGCATTGCGTGGCAGTCGGACATCGACGCCAAGTTTGACAACATTCCAGAAAGCCAGCACCTCCCGAACGAAATGTATCTGTGGCAGAACCCCAACTACCGGCACATTATCCCCAAGAAGGTGGGCGAACCGCGCATTTTGAACGCCACCGCGTGGACAACGCCGACGTCCACGGCCTTTGGCGTCAAGAGCGAGCACTTTATCGTGTGGATGCGCACGGCGGGCCTGCCCAACTTTCGCAAGCTCTACGGGCACATTGAGAACGACCTTCCGAAGGGCACGACGCTCGACTTTCTCGTCTCGTCCAGTACGTCTCGACCTCTGGTAGGGTGCGACCGCCTCACGCGACTACGTAGACTTTGTCGTGAGCAGCTTTGAGGGCAAAAAGTCGCTCGTGCTCTCGACCACGTCGTGGTTTGGCGGCCGCAACCCGTTCTTGGGCATCGCGTACATCACCGTCGGCTCGCTCTGCATGGTGCTCTCGATCCTCTTCTTTGCCAAGCACAAACTGTCGCCACGCAAGCTCGGCGATACGCGGTACCTGGTCTGGAAAAACAACCAGTAGCGAGAAAAGCACCCTTAACTTCATACGACGATACATACTAATACAAGAACTGCACTGTGTGGCGAGCGAAGTCGCCGCCGAGAGAGCCGACGCCATCGACGCGCACTGCTACGAAATCGTGCTGCAGGTTGCAGAGGTTGCTGCACGGATCGCTGCACGGGTCGCGACGCTGACGGCGTGGCATGCGAGTAGCCTTGTCGTTGCGGCTACGAAGCCTCAAGAGTGCGTGCAAGCCCTCTCAGCGGGTCCCGCATGGGACATGCTCGCCTCGCATCATCACTTGCTCGTTGCATTCGAAGGCAGGCGTCGAAGTTGCGACGCAGCCGCGAAAAATATGTTTTTTAATGCGTGCTATGCACATACAACGAACGAGATATATAAAAGAGGCGGACGACCGAGACCGAAGTTCGAAGCCAACCGACTCGAAGAGCGGGCAGTAATTTTCGACGGGAAGGGCAGGACGCGGACGACCTGGACACTACACGATGAGCAACACGGACGCCGAGCACTCGAAGCGGCCCGACGGTACGGTCGCCGCCGATCCCGAGGACGCTCATGCATCGATCGAGACTAGATACGCCGTTCAAGCAGCAGCGCCTGAAGGCGTGGCAGCCCATCTTGACGCCCAACTGGGTCATTGGCACCTTCTTCGTTGTCGGGCTCATCTTCATCCCGATCGGTGTCTTTCTCTTTGAAGAAAACAAGAACGTACGTGCTTGTCGGTACCCGGCGTCTTGTGATGCAACACGCGTAGATCGTCGAGATGTCGCTGCAGTACGATGGCGTCAACATGCGCGCGCCGTCGGCCGCGGACGGCGTCGCACTCCAGAACGTGAGCGCGAATGGGTGCTACCTCAAGAACGCCAAGGAAGGCGACGCGTTCAACATCACCGAGCATGGCT
>NW_012156855.1:3956-7277 GCF_000151545.1 Saprolegnia parasitica CBS 223.65
GTCCAGTTTACGCTGCAGGAAGACATGAAGGCGCCCATCATGGTGTACTACCAGCTCGACAACTTTTACCAGAACCACCGGCGGTACGTCTCGTCCCGGAGCGACGCGCAGCTGCGTGGCGAGAAGGCGGAGCTGCCCATCTCGACGTGCACGGGCTCGCCCGGTATCACCAGCCTCAAGTACAACTCGACGGAAGACCTCGCACCGGGCGCGACCGCCGCGTACTACCGATTCAACCCGTGCGGCCTCATCGCCAACAGTCTCTTCAACGGTACGCACACCTCGAGTGTCTAGAATGGCGAGGCTCACGCTGCCCACGAAGATCTCTTTTGGATCAACTCGATCACGACGCCAGACGGCAAGTACCTCGGCCAAACCGACACTTACAACGGAAAGGAGGTTGTCAACCTCATGGACCAGTCGGGTCTCGCGTGGCAGTCGGACATTGAGACCAAGTTTCAAAACCCGACGACGCTGGATAGCGAGGACATGATGCTGTGGCAAAACCCCAAGTACCGGTTTGTGATTCCGGCGCGCACGGGCCAGGAGCGTATTCTGAACGTGACGGGCTGGACGACGGCGGCGCCGCTGTACGGCGTCGAGACAGAGCGCTTCATCGTGTGGATGCGCACGGCTGGCCTCCCCAACTTTCGCAAGCTGTACGGCAAGATCAACACGGACTTGCCCAAGGGCACGGTGCTTCGCTTCCTCGTCTCGTCCAGTACGTCAGAATCTCCAACTCAAAACGATGCATAGAATAATGCTCTGTAGACTTTGCCGTGACGCCGTTTGAGGGCAAAAAGTCGCTCGTGATCTCGACGCTGTCGTGGTACGGCGGCCGCAACCCGTTCTTGGGCGTCGCGTACATGGTCATCGGCTCCATCTGCATTGTGCTCTCGCTCATCTTCTTTGCCAAGCACAAGATGACGCCGCGTAAGCTCGGCGACACCAACTACCTTGTCTGGAAGGCGAAGAACTAGTCGACCTACTACATCAACATCACCACCACCGACACCCCTTGCTTTTTTCTTCCATTCCCCACGACTTGAACGAAGCGTGGCCGATACCCAACCATCGGAATAGGACGACCAAACGCATTGGTAGAGCTGGGGCGTCGCATAGAGATGCAATGATGGCATCGGACACCGTCGTATTGTGTACTGGGAAGTAAGACAGATCGCTTTCTTCTCGGCGTGGTTTCCGTGCGGGGCCCAGCGTGTCGACAGCAGCAGACTCTATGAGCGTGACGCCGGTTCCTCGTTTTTTCGGCGGTGCGCTCCATCACCGAGACGCTGTCGTCTTGGTTGCCGTTGTGATGGCCATGCCGGAAAAATTGGGCTCGAGAATATTGTGGGGGGGTCTGAATTGGCCGGTCGTTGCGGCCGAGCCGGAGAACCTCGGCCCGATGGCATATGCTCAGCACGAGCACACGGTGCTTGGTGTCACTTTGGCACCAGCACGCCTTTCGAGTCGCCACCGCTGCACTGGCCGACGACCTTCTCGGCAAACGGCGAAAGCACGTGGTTTGTCCACATCCTCATCAACCTCTTGAACTGCATCACAGGAGCGTCCAAGAGCGCGCTGCTCACATGGGCTGCCACGTCATTGTACGCGCCGGTTGCGCCAGTTGGATGTCGATTCATTTCACGTGTGTACGTATGATTGAGATGAACATCGGCCTGCGTTGCGTCTGTGCAAATTGGCAGTGCGACCCGCGTCGGCGTCAGCTTTGGCGTGCTCCCGTCCTTCTGTGCTTTGGCGTCGAGCGGCTGTCCGTGACGCTGGGCATGACGCTTCTCAACGCGACAAGCCTCCGCATGCTACTCAGCGATGTGCATGACCGCGGACTGTCCGAGGTCCTGGCCGGTATCTTTCTGCGGCTGGAGAACCTCAGCCTTTTGCCATCAAAAGCTGACGCTCTGTCGCGCTGCCCGTTAACGCAACCCGTCGACCTGCGGGCTTTTTGGTTTCGTTGAGCCGTGTCTCGTTGCTTTCAAATTGCTCGCTTCCGTGGAGTCTTGCCTCCCGTCTCATGACGTGGCAGTGCCACAGAGCAGTCCGTTACGCCAGGCAGATTTGCTGGCACAAGCTCCAACAAGCGACATCGATTGCGCATTGCACCTTGACGCGCGACCTAGACACACTCCCTCACACTACTTGGTACATAATTCCATGACAGTATGAGATGCAGTGGTCGCTCGGGCTCCTCACACGCCCTTGGACCCCTCTCGTTGCACAGGATTGTAAAGCGCGTCGTCTGCTCCTGGTTGCGAAATCGCCTCGTACGGCGCCAGAGCGCGGTACGAGGACGCGCTCTAGGCGTAGCATGGCATGAATAAGCATAGACCAAGCGACTTGCAGCTGCCAAGTCGCTCGATGTGGTCGCGTGTTGAGTCGTTGGCGTTGCTCGTCGGTAAATATTGACGTCAGAACAATCCAGCCGAATCTTCCAACGTCGGTTTTGATTGGCTGAAATGCCGTCGCTCTCTGGGTGACTGCGGGGCATTTTCGATTTTCACGGCAGCATGTCCCGCTTCCTGACCGAGCCCAAGACAGCCAAGACGACGTCGAGCCACGACGCGCCCGAGGTGCGCCTCGCCATCGGCAGCAGCAGCATGCAGGGCTGGCGCGACACGATGGAGGACGCCGAGCTCGTCCAGACCAAGCTGCCCTCGAAGGAGAAGATGGCGTGCTTGGCTATCTTTGACGGCCACGGCGGCGACGCGGTCGCCAAGGACGTGTACGCCCATCGCCGCTTGACACCCTGGAGCTCACGAACGTTGCGTAGGTCGGCCCACATCACGCCGCTGCTCCTCGAGACAGACGGCTTTAAGAAGTTTGACGGGGTACGTTGCAAGCTACATGCCGCGGATGCTCATGGCGTGTGTAGAAGGACGCGACTCTGCTCGTCTCGGCGCTGCGTGACTGCTTTCTCACGATGGACGACAAGCTGCGCGAGACGGTTGGCGCCGATGGCCGCGCCGATGAGATCGGCTCGACGGGCCTCGTGGTGCTCATCACGGAGCAGTACATCGTCTCGGCTAACGTGGGTGACTCGCGCTGCATTCTGAGCCAATCCAACTCGCAAAGCCGATTCAGATGTCGCTCGACCACAAGCCCGACCTCGAGGCGGAGAAGAACCGCATCGTCGCCGCCGGCGGTACCGT
Source organism: Saprolegnia parasitica CBS 223.65 (assembly GCF_000151545.1). Taxonomy (NCBI): domain Eukaryota; phylum Oomycota; class Saprolegniomycetes; order Saprolegniales; family Saprolegniaceae; genus Saprolegnia; species Saprolegnia parasitica. The sequence continues at coordinate 7,124 of NW_012156855.1, forward strand.
CTTCCGCGGCCGCGTCTCGGGCGGCGTCGCAGTCTCGCGCAGCTTCGGCGACTTCTGGTTCAAGCGCAACGAGAAACACCGAACAAGAAGCCGTGGGACCACCTCGTGATCGCCGAGCCGTGCGTGAACGTGACCAAGCGCGACGCGCACGACG
>NW_012156856.1:0-2474 GCF_000151545.1 Saprolegnia parasitica CBS 223.65
TCATGGCGTCGTCAGGCAGCAGCTCGAGGCCATGCATGACGCTGCGATGGCCAAGCAAAAGGCAATGGATTGTCTACCTGACTACCTTGCAAGCTGATCGACCGAAGCGTAGCACGGCAGCCACGTCGAAATGGCGCGGACGTTGGAGCGAGTTCTCGCCCAACAACAGCACCTTGCGACGCTCTTTCAACAGAAAAATGCAGAGCAGCCATCGCCCGAGACGAGCGATGACCGCGCCGCGTCGCCCCCCGCTCGACCCCACAAGTCGGCGATTCTGAACGCACCAACTTTGCCAGGTCTCGCATCTGGAGCGAGCGCCAAACGGCCTGCTACAAAGCCCACACCAACCTTTCGCGAGCCCCCGGCGACAGCGACCAAGCCCGCCACTGCCGCACGACTGCCCTTGGACGACGATCTGGCGTGGAGCGAACACGATGCAAGCGTAGCGCTGCTCTGCATACAACCGGAGCACGCGACGGAGGTTCTTCGTAGCTGCTGGCATTGCCGCCCGACGATCCAGACGACGACGACGACGTACTCGACACACGACGGGCGTCTCCCGAAGCCAACGAAGCCGTTCGTCCATCAAATAATGTTCCGCCTACGATTCTCATAAGTCCCATTAGACACCGGCGGACGTCCGACGGCGCAAAAATCTGCTCACCGTTCCGACCGAAGACGTTGTGCTACGTCCCAAGTGGCGTCAGGACGCAGACGCGGCGGCTGGCGTCGTGTCGGCATTCACTGAAGCGCCGATGCCTGTGCGCGTCCGAGTGTCTGTGATGTAAATGACATATTGTGCATAGTTGCGAGCTATTTTTCGATCGGCCGTGGTCGCAGTGCAATTTATGCGCCGGCTTCAACGACTCGCTTTTGAGCGCCAGCAATCACAGCAAGCCGACGAAGCCAAGGTACTGCACTAGCCCGATATGAGTCGGCGACGACATCCATCCAGGTGATGGCCAATATGCTTGATGTCTACTCGGAAGCGATCCGGTCGTGGCTGGCCAAAGACATGCGTCTCCCCGTTCTCTCGATTCTCCAAGTACGGCACCTACGTTTGCCACGAGGCTCGCTAGTCTGTACGCACAGTAGGACCCGACGCTCGTGTTAGCGATGCGCCCCCCCGAGACGAGCTTGAAGAAGAAATTTGGCAGTCTCTTGGCACGCAAGCAAGCGAAGTCGCCCGAGAGCATTCTCCAGCTCAAAGTGCTCGATAATATCTCTCCCATTCGTTAATATTGAAGCAACAACAGGTCCGCATCAAGGGTCTCGTCGACGCGCTTGTCAAGACGACAGAGAAGCCGATTCCCAAGGCCATTCTTCAGTTCCTCGCCAAGCTCACATGCGATGGCGTCTACTTCCCACCCAACGTAACCAACGAATTGCAATGTTATCGAGGTGATGTTAGCATCATATTTTCCTAGTACTTGTCGGCCACCGAGCGAACGGGTCTCGAGTTCAACGCGCTCGGCGCGACGCGCAACATGGCGACCGACGCTCGCTTCGACCTCGTGGTGGTCGGCTTTGTCCTCGGACGAGTTGTCGTGCCGTACGTCGTGCTTCAGCCGTGGACGAGCGGCATTGGCGGCCGCGCGCGCCCCCCCAAACAAGTCGAAGCGAACCTCAAGCTTGTCGCCACGAGCCTCTACGCGCTATGTACGCGGTTGGTGCCGCTGCTGCCGGAGCCTGGCCTTGTGCTCGAATCTGAGAGATTCGCCGACGACATGGCGATGCTAACTCACGCGAGCAGCTTGTTTCCAAACGATGTCTTGCCGCTAAGCGACCCGGCATTTGATGCGTTCTGTGGCACCCAAGTGGTGAGCTTTGATAGAACTAAGTATATGACTCATGCGATCCTAGGAGCGAATGCGTACGTGGCTGGAAGCATTGAGAAGGGTCGTTGCGGCACCGACCACGTCGTCTGGCACCCTGGCGTCTACCGCAAGCACAGCGAGCCTAGGACAGGACGCGTCCCGAGGACAACTCTAACGTCCTTAAGCAATTAAGCAAAAACGGACCTCCCATGTGCAACAGGAATCAAGAGTCATGAGGCATTGCGTCGCGTCTTCATGCAACGTGTCAGGCTGCCGACGAGAGACTCGTTCGACTCGATGTTTCGTTTACATACGTTTCGTTGCTCGTGGTCAATTTGACATTTTGAGCCACACTAAACAATTCGTCCGCGCAGTTTGTAGTGAGTTTCATAGAACGATAGATAGCGCGCTTCTTCGTGTGCACTCGCCCAACTGCTTCGTTTGCACAATGTACTCGTCATTTTGGGTCATTCGAAAGAAACACTCGTACATCTTTATCCTTCGTCATGAGGCATAGAGGACATATACGACGCACGAACATGTCGCCGCTTGTGTGCAGCGCAGAGACCTTGGTGCCGCGCCATGCGCATGCAGCCCCCAACCGTGCACTCGTTGTTGCGGCGATGGACATTGCAGCAGCCGCCACCGCGGTCCGTG
>NW_012156856.1:2750-6915 GCF_000151545.1 Saprolegnia parasitica CBS 223.65
ACAGCGCTTGCCAACACCGTGTTTTCGGCAATAGCCACCGCCTTGCGAGCTCTTGTCACAGCCGTCGGCGCCGCAGTGCATGTCGCCGCCGTGAGACTTGCAGAGACCGGCGGTCTGAACAGTCTTAATACAGCCGTCCATCGAGCAGCGACGGCCGCCGCCGTGGGCGATGCAAAAGCCGCCTTCTGAGGCCCACGCGGACAGCCTGCAAACTCGCAGCGCTTGGTGGCACCGTGCTGACGGCAGTAGCCGCGCGTTGCTTGGGTGCGCTGGTGGCAGTCGGGCGCGAGGCAGACGTGAGGTATCTCATTAGTTGGGGAGTGGTCGAGTGGCAGGTCGCAGAACAGGAGGGCATCGAGGGGATCGTCGACGCCGTTGGGCGAGTGGGGCGGCACCTGCTTGTGCTTGGCGGACGAATACACGGCATTGGCGTCGGGTCGACCGCAGAAGGTGCGGACGATGAAGCCGGCCTCGGCTTGTGTGAAGAGCAGAGCCATTTGGTCGGGCGATGGCAAGTGCATGAATGAATGAGGGTTGTTGATTCTGATCGTGCTATCATCGGATTTTGCCGGCCAGATGTTTGAAGAGGCCCTGGGACAGCGGGTTGACAGGCTGTTTGACTGGCCAAGTGCTGAGACTTTGGCGCAATAACACGCAATTGGTCGAATATCAAGTTAACTATGATATCCAAACAAGACGATGGCTCGTGGCATCGCGAAGACAAATAATCGAAATGAGTCCCGGCGCCCAGATGGATTCGTGGCAGTGCATGATGGCACAACCACAACATGGCACTACGATCATGTTGCATCTTCACTCGCATCGTGGGGCTAACAAAACAAGAGAGCGATTGAGGTTGCTTAAAGAGTACTTGGGTGTCAATACTGACGGATTGATCGAACGTTATACGACGGTACGTTGAGCTTCCAACCGATTTCGACCTCCACAAGGTTGACGTCGCGGTGGCATGGCGACTTTGGTGGTGCGGCAATGCCACACAGAATCAAGCTCCGTACCGATGCATTGCGCCTGCACAAATCGAATGCACAACGAAGCGCAAGCGGCTCTCAGAATGGAAGTGCGTCATGAACACGTTGGTCAAGTACTACGAGACCACGATGCAGCGACCTTTGCCAAAGATTGCCTCGAGTGACGACGCGGACGCGGCGTTTGAACAAGTAAAAGGCGCCCTCGATCGTATCAGCGCCCAAACGGAGAAGAATTGCACACATCGCACATCGCAGCTGAAGATTTCCAGCATTTACAACCTCCATTATTCAAGCTCACAGGCCAAAGATGCAGTAGCTACTGCTCCGGGGCATTAAGTCGAGCTCCTCGCCCAAGGCTCGTGACACACCGGAGCTTCCAAAGGCGCACAAAAAGCAGCCACAACCGACACTCAACTCAGGTAGAGCATGCAGCTGCTCTCAGCCATTTTGCCCTACTCTCTCTCAAAGCTCAACACATGTATTTTACTCTCAAATAGCTCTCAACCAAGAGTAATTTAAGCTTGTTTTCAGTATACTATAGTAATAACCATTGAGAGTAATTTAAGCCGGCTCATTGTATTGGGCATACAAAAATGGAATAAGAGTAACTTGAGAGCTCGAGAGCTCGAGAGTAACGACGCCGTTTTATTGCCTAATTGTATGCAGTATACAGAAATGAAATGAGAGAAATCCGAGAGCTCAAGCGTTCATTGAGAGCTCGGCAGGAACACCAGCGAACATAACCTAAAGCAGCGTCGCCAAGGTGTCATGTCCCTCAAGATCCTGGACTCTGACAAGCACGGCAGCCTGCTTTTCATCAAGCGTAAGACCAGAGGTCGCAACGATCTTGCTCATGTGCAAAGCCTCGTGGTTCCGAATACCTTGAGAGACGACGGCACGCCCATCTGCACCGAAGAACCGGCCAAGATCCAGAAGGTCCGATCCAAGTACATGCAGCGCCTCTTTCAGCGCGATTCCATGTCGCAAGACCGCAACGAGCTGCGTGCTTAAGAGGCCATTGTTCAAGCCGAGGTGTGAGCATACCTGCTCCAGGAAGGTGCAAGCGATGGTGACCCGCTGGCTTGGTGGCGCCTTCACCGTCACAAGTTTCTGACCATCGCCAAGCTGGCTCGGAAATGGCTTGGCTGCTCAGCAACCTCGGCTCAACCGGAGCGCGTCTTCTCGGGTGCAGGAATAACCATGTCTGGCCGGCGTGCAGCGCTAGACCCCGACACAGTCAACGTTATCACTTTCCTCCAGGATAATGCGCGGTAATACACGAGAAGGAGCGTTTGTTTGGTGCGCACGTGGTCAAGTAGTGAGATTTCCTGTCCTTCGAGGACTCTGTGGAGCTTGCTCGTTCATCACAACGCAACGCAGCACTGTTTACACTGACCGGATAACCGTCCGGATAACTGAGAGCTCATTGAGCTCTCGTTACTCTCTCTCAGCTCTCAGCAACTCTTATTCTCTTCTCAGCTCTCAAACGCTGAGAGCTGCATTCTCTAGCTACGAGCCCATTTCCACAGGATGAGTCCATGACGACTGCGCCACTGGCAACCTCAACACACTCGGCGCTATGAACGGAAGGAGGCAGCTCGTCGCGTAGGCACTGTACTGCACGTAGTGTCATAGCACTAGCCACTGTACGTGGTTGTCCGAGATCAATCAAGCCATGGATCCGGACTAAGTAAAAACAATCAGCCACGAGAGCGACCCGAGCTCTCTCAGCAATGGAAGCATGGGTGGGAGGCCCTCGTTGTCCTAAAAGCAGCCGGTGACAACACGCCGTTGACACTCATCCTACAGACACTCACCCACAATAGAGTTGCCACTGCGCTGGATCAGTTGCCTGTCGCCGATGTATGCCGCATTATGCACTTAAGTGTGCGTAAATGAATGCTACATTCAAAATCAAGCCGGGGATTTTTGAAATATATCAACCCCTGGCAACTCCAAACGCGGCTTCGTCCTATTACATATATAGTAGAGACATATAGCTCATTTAGCGTTTAGCGGCTACTACATACTGTTTTCTAGTCGTGCCGGTGCTGTCTCGAAGGCGGTCGCCTCCCCACTGAAGATTACAACCGCGACCTTTTTCTGGCTTGTCACCAATCATTTTTGTGTTTCGTCGTCAACATGGCGATTGACTGTGAATCCGCTGCGCAGTATTCGTTCTCTGATACACGGTGCCCCTCTGCTGTATATAATTTATAGTGCATTGCACTCAACGGTATGAGTTGTGTGGCTTGGAGAGGCTGGCGCCTTGTCGTATGAGTGGCTGTATAGCTGACCAATCTTATGCCAGAGTAACCCATCTGCTAGGCGTCTTGTCGAGGCGACCGGATGAGAGGCTCAGATTCCAGCGACAGCTGCCCGCTCCGAAATGATAGGTCTGTTCGGCGCTTCGTCTTGTCGTCATCGACTTGGCACCGACGACAACGTGACGGCGCCATTAAATCAAGATGAAGTACAGGCATAGAGCGGGCTCGAAGCGTGTTGGTGCACTGAACCATTGAGATCTAACTAAGCTTACCACGCCGATGTATACAAGAGCTAAGTTCATGTCATGGTGCGGGCAGCACAACCTGCCAACAGCGGGTTGGAATATCAATATTTTAAAAAGATTCTCCGTTTTTTGCCTGGATTGGCCGGCGATGTCGGAAGATTAAAATCAAATTTGAGGTGCCAGCATCCGCCAATGAGCAACCCCACCCGAAGGATCACACCTGGAGCACTGGCTACTGGAGAGCGTGGTTCTAGCCTCGAGTAGCCACCACGACATTGCGAGCTGTCGCGCTTTCATTTTCAGATTTCGTTGGGATCACGAGCATGACCTTGGCCACCTTCACGCATGACGAAGCCAGCTTCCTGTACGCCACGCTCATGTCCGACGAGATCGACGACACATTCAGCAGCGCGCAGTTGGAAGCCTCGTTCTTCGACGAAGTGTTGACCTTGACGGACCTCCCGATGCCCACATCGCCACGTCTCTTCGAGACGCCCGTTCTCCTCACGGTCGAGACGCCATACATCTGCCTCGTCGAGGGTTGCGCCGCGTCCATTCTCTCGCCGCGCGGGTTTTGCCGCGACCACGGCAACGTCAAGCGTTGCGGCTACGCCGGCTGCTCCCGGGGACCGCAGAGCGGCGGTCTCTGCATCACGCATGGCGG
>NW_012156856.1:7847-8367 GCF_000151545.1 Saprolegnia parasitica CBS 223.65
CAACAGCGCGCTTGAAGCAATGAAAGGGAACCAGCTGCTTCGAACGATCCGTAGGCCATCGATGTGCATGTTGTGGGAACGACTACTCATCGCCGAGTCGACGTGACCAGATCGCGAGACTGCACAGGACTTTTCAAAAGAGAACATGTAATCCCAACCCCGTGCAATTGCGTCACCTCTTGTCATGGGGCTCATCATCGCCCATCGCCAAAGCCAAAGGATAACAGCAAAGCTTGGAAAATCCAATCGTTCGTTCTCTCTCTTCCTGTGACGAGGATCGCACTGACGACGAGGCAGCGGCTTCATGCAGCTGGGCACACCCAAAGATCCCTATCAGAATTAAAAGATTTGATTGGGTACATGTAGCCAATCCACGACGCGTATCCACGATGTGGCCAATCACAGCAGACGGTAGCACCACGGCCACGGGTTGTGTCAATTCGCCATGTGGTCTTGCCATCGTGCCCTGCCGATGTAGTACCCTCCCTTGCACCCTTGCGCGCGGTCGCACTGGGTCGCT
>NW_012156857.1:0-4238 GCF_000151545.1 Saprolegnia parasitica CBS 223.65
GAGCTCGTGGCGCTGGACCCGATCCCGTACTCGCCGACCTCGGACATCACCATGGACGACGTCGACCTCGCCGTGCTGGACGCGTTTGTATTTGAGGACCCCATCAACATCGACGCGTGGCTGGACGAGCGCAATTTCGAGTCGTTCAGCGATACGCTCACGTGCGAGGACATTGACTCGATGTGGACCTTCCTGTGATCCAAACCTGGCTCCTCTGCGCTGATTGTTGTAATTGCTTGTCTAAGTACGCGTCTGTCTCGTTCTTGAAATCGTGTTGGCGCTACCGTTCATTCTTGTGCAAGGGGATGTTCCCGCCACCCATCATCTAGGAGGCTTCAACCGCCGCGAACCGAACGGGTGCGACACATGCGTCGACGAGGCCTCTCCGACACACGCTTCGTACTCGAAGCTTTGGATCGGCGCTCGTCGATACAGCAATCTTGGAGCGTCCCTCGTCCTCTCGTTGAGCAATATCATTATACTGGTCGACCAATTAATTGTACCGGTATGAACGCCTTCAACGCAATTTAACGCGAAACCGTACCGTACGTGAGAGGGCGGGTTTTATGCTGCGTGAACCCAACCCGCGCGTGGCGTCGACACGTTCGTTGCATTGAACGTCGCGTCGACAGCTTCCGTGCGGTATCCGGGGTTCTTTGGCACCGGCTTGTGGTTTGGAAAGTGCGTTGTGGCGGACTGGACGAGAAAAGTAGCGGCGTTTCCAGAAGCGCTGCGAAATGATATGCTGCGTTTCCACCAACTACGGTACGTTAACTTGCGGGTATACCAGAAGCACAGCCATCCAAACGACACTTTTGTAATCATCGAGGGAATTTTTCTATTTTCTTTGTAAACGTCGACGAGTGTTTGTGCAATTCTCTCTAGTTCCGATGTTGAGCAAAAGATCATCTCGATGCTGACTCCGAGCAGGCGGGTACAGTAGGGATATGCAGGCGGAATGACAGAAGCCGAGTGCACCCACTTTACACTTCGCGCGACGAGACGCCCATCACAAATCCTTGGTCGGTTCTACACTAGTAGATACATGGTTACTATAAAGGCGGACAGAAGCTACGGAGGCGCGCGTCGAGGGCTGTCTTGCGGCCACTTCGACGCCTCGCTGCCGAAAGATCGACGAGCGTATCGTCATTCGGATCTGAATCCGGTTCCGTGTCAGGTTTCGTGTGAGCAACCGATAATGTGCAGACATTTGGGTAGCCAGTGCTGCTGACGACATTGCGCAAGGCCCTTGTGCGCCAAACGCCGGGGCTTCTGGCAAACGATGCCTCAAGGACGTGGCATCGGTGCTGTATTTCGTCGTTAGGCTGCGAATTTGAATTCAAGCAGAGGACGTATCGAAGGATTGCCATTGGCCGTTCTGTCAGTAGCGCGAGCTTGGAAGAGTGCACTGCTGCGATCGCCAATTCGTGTCACCAAGGACTCTGCGACTGGTGGTCGTGTCGAGGTGTTGCTTCGACTGCATCGCCATGCTGGCGATCAAACCGAAGGCGGTGGTTTCCAACCTGCAGTGAGGGACCTTAAAGCTACATGTAATTCATTCCCTTGGCTTGTGAGCACGAGAGGGAGAGACGCAACAAAGCGAGCTTTTACTTCAGGTAAATATCCTTCTGGTTCCCATTTGGGAGGTACAATCCCTGCTATCCATTCCAGTAGATCTATTTCGACCCGACTCTGTCCCTCGAAAAGAAACCAACGTCCATCAGCACGCGCAACACGCGTATCCGGATGCCAAGAAATAAATCAACTTCGCGATCCCCTGCACCGACACGCGACCAAGAATTGCCTTATGTAGTATCTTGGATGACGTGGGTGCGCCGCGGGGTGGGTTGCCTTCCCTTGGTTGCCTTACCCGGCACTTTGGCATCCAACGCCTCAATTGCCTCGACCATGTACAAGGAGTTATTCTTGCTCGAGCATTTTGTCGCTGCGTGGAAAGCTAGCGAAACACGCGTTTGAGCTCTGCTGCTGGACGTTGGATGATGAGCACCTCGCACCTCCGGCGTGCACGTACACACAGAGCAGTACCCAATACTACCAAGGTAGCTCGTAGCTTGGTGGAAACCATGGGTGGAAACAACCCCCCGCAAAATACGCATACCGGCACTGCGCCGCGACCGAATCAATCCGCTCGCGCCAAACCCGTCCAAGGCACTTTTTAAGGCAATTGAGAAACCATATCCGGATGATTCGCCCTGGTCCCGATACAAATGTAGCATTTCATTTCTCATTTGCTCGTTCGCATGGCATCCTCTCGCCACGTGAGCTTTGGCGCGGCCATCGAGTATTTCTTCACCGTCGGCTTCAACGGCAGCGCGCTGCCGCACGACGCTACGCCGGGTGTCGGCCTCAACGGTCCGCCCATCGCGAGGCGCCAGACCGACCTTTCGACAACATCAGTCGACGTCGTCCACGCGGTGCTGCGCTACTCGGCCAAGGACCGCCTCTTCTTTTTGAAGCGCGCGGGCTTCACCAAGGACGACGTGACGCAGCTGAGTCTACGCCAGCGACAGCTCCGCATGGACCTTCTGCATTCGGTCGCCGACGCACAGAAAGAGGCACGGATCCGCAAGCGACGCGCCGAGAGCTGTAAAGCGCTGTTGAAATGCAGACGTCTTGCCCTCTAAATCTTTGGTCGTCATGTGTTGATGATGGCGTCTAGTTTATTTCATTTAAAAGTGGCATATGCCGAATTCAGACGGAGGTTGGTCCACGTGCGTGTCGCAAAAAAAAGAATAACCCTACACCTAGTATATATTACCCCGTACACTCTAGAACGACATGGTCGCGCGCTGGAGCTCGTCTTCCAGTGCGGTAATAATCTCGTCGGGCGTCGGGCGCAGCTGCGGGTCCCACGCGACACACTGCAGCCCCATCTCTCGAAACGGGCTCTCAGATGGAAAGTGCGGCACAAGCGACTGGTCCTGGACGCGCTGCATGATCTCAAAGTCGTTGAGCGGCCGGCCTTTCGCCGTCACCTCCTTTGCGAACGGCGTCAGGTGCGTCTCGAGCTCGACGAAGATCATGCCGAGCGAGTAAATGTCGGCGGCCACCGTGTACGAGCTGCCAGAGTAGACCTCGGGGGCGGTCCAGCGCAGCGTCCCAGCCCCCTGCGTCATGAAGACGTCGGTTTCGCGCGACCCGTTAAAGTCGGTGAGCTTGACCTGCATGTTGGAGTTGACAAGCACGTGCTTGCACTTGAGGTCGCGGTGGATGATGCCCCGGGCGTGGAGGTACTGGAGCCCGGTGACAATGTCGATGGCGTACCGCACCTTCTCGGTCCAATGCATCTCGTGCACCGGGGTACGCGCGAGGTACTGCGCGAGGTTGCCATTGTCCATAAACTCGTAGACGAGTTGGACGCTCTCTGAGACGTTCTCGGGCGAGTAAATAACGCCGTACATGGCCACAATGTTGGGGCAGTCGAGCCTACGCGGCGTAAGGATCCAAGTAGAGACCCGCGTACTACGTACTTCATGAGAATTTGGATCTCATGCACAAACTTGGCCGTCGCGTTCTCCATCGAGTGCACTTTGAGGCTCTTGACCGCAACCACCTCGTCGTCGTAGACGCCGCGCCACACCTCCTTGTCTTGGCTCTGCGCGAGCTGCTCCGTGAGTGTGAGCTGCGCGCCGTCGAGACGCCAGAGCTCGAGCTCCTCCAAGAGGTCGGCGTCGGCTTTGGCCGCGACGACGAGGAAGCTGCTGTTTTCGTTGCTGTAGATCGTATCAAAGGCCGGCATGTACGCGTCAAAGCCTTCTTCAATGTCGCACGACTGCTCGGTCACGCGGGCCGAGAACGTGCCACTTGGCGGCGGCGGCTTGGCGGCTTCGTGCGAGTAGTAGCCTGCCGACTCTGGAGCGTTCGCCTCCATGTGGTGGAGCGACTTGTGCGTCTCGGCCCACATGAGCGAGTCGAGTTGCTCCTTGTGCTTCTTGCGTCGACGCAGGACAAAAAACGCAATGGCGCCGACGCAAACGAGCGCGCCGACCGCCAAGACGAGGTAGCCCACCGTGCTCATCACGCCTACGTAACGTTGGGTGAGCCTTTGCTCGAGGTGGACGCATCAGATGGTACCGCTCGAGTTGGAGGCGGCGTCGGCCGGCTGCTGCACGGTCGTGGTCGTGGGTCGTGGCGCCTCGGTCGTGCTGCCGTTGGATGACGGCTCGACGTCCCGCGACGCCGGCGCTGAGGTCGCCAACGTCGCCGATGGCGTGGCG
>NW_012156857.1:4758-7653 GCF_000151545.1 Saprolegnia parasitica CBS 223.65
TTGTGCGTCGCGCCGCAAGTGAGCGCGTCGCTAGGCGAGCTATCGCACTTGCTCGAGGTCTTGACCCAGTTGCAGCTGCGGCCGTCGAGCGAGCCGCCTCGACGTCGCCGTCGCCATTGAGGCGGAAGGCGTCGATCGCGCCGTTGACGCGCATGCACGACCAGTCGGCGGCCGCCGGCGCGACGGCCTGAACCAGGAGGAGGAGGAGGAGCCGCATCGCTGCGTCTGGGATTATGGGCCACGACGTGGCGCCACCTGCTTGGGCGCTGGCTCTCGGCGCGCCGAAACCACGTGGCAGAGCCATGAACCATACAAACCACCGAGCGCCTTGCACTTTCCATTCCAAAGGTGTCTCGTTGGAATGTCATTTTATCGCAACTGTCTCTTTTCGCACCCGACTCGGCAACGAGGAAGTCGGAATCCGAACGTCCTCTCGAATGCAATATGGACCACGTCAACTGTGTCTCTCTTGCACTTGTACCGGTCAGCGTTGTACAACCTACTCGTGCGTTGGGACGCACCAGTCGATGGACCCTCATCCTGCGGTATCGCGTGTACTGTTTCAGGCGGCGCCAAAGTAGTCAGTTGGAGCCACCGCAGAAAAACCTGCGTGTTCGAAGGCATGGAACAGGCCGTCTTCAGACCTAAGTTGTGTTGATGGCGATTGTAGCGTTTTGTGTAATCGGTATTAGAGCACCAACGACGTCGTAACCTTGCAGAATGAGACAGTTTCGGTAACAGTGATGATGACCGAGCCATTTCAAAGCCATCACGATCGTCCATCGACTTTGCTCTCTACCTGTTCATATTGCCCTTGAAGCGCGATGGAATTTGCGGCATCGATCCTGAATTTCGTGAATAGCAACAACAAGCAAAGGAATTTTCTGCTGAAGTCGCGCGTCAACCATAGGTTGGCTTCAGTTCCAGAAGGTTGCGCTACTCGGTTACGGGCGGTGACTGATCGAGGCCGCCGTTGGGCGGAGGCGTGCGTTCTCTGCTCTGCCTCGTCGGACTCGACACGATCGCCAACAACTAAGCCATCAGCAACTTTGTGGGCAACGGCTACCAGTTTTTGACATCGCAACCGCGTCGGGCACATCGCACCTCCTCCGGCAGTACTCGTTTGCGAAAGGCGCGAGTCTCTCCAAGGTCGCCCAATGGATGTTCAACTACACAGTGACGCAGCTGAAACGACAACGTCTTCTTGCTCTCGACCGCGACATTCAATGGCGAAAGCCGCGTCATGGTTCTTCTGAATCTGGGCAACGTCACCTCTCTCTACCTGCAGTCTTGCTCTCGGACGTCGATCCGAACGGCGCCGTCCTTGTCTGCAAGGCGCGTCGCCTCTTGACGCTGCAGTGGTACTTTTTATCGCACTTGCAGACATTTGGACTGCCAGAGAAGGGCCTCGTGCGCGCCAAGAGGCTCGCCCAGCAGCGCCGAGTGCCGTCGGTTCAATCAACGACAACTACGTCGACAGCTGTCGATGCGGCACCTGACATGCGCTGCACAATCGCCCAGGACAGTGGCCGCCATCTACACCTTCTCGACGACCAATTTGTCGACATGCCTTTAATAACAATGTACGTGTCCGGGTCCGCGTGGTGCTCTGGCATCGCCCCTTGTATCAGGTAGCCCAGCTAGCTCGAGTCCAGTGTATGTGTGTCAGATCCTGATTGGTCGAAATGGCAAACTGTGCAAAATCCTATTGGCCAGCGTTGGCGCCAAGTCGCCCACGTCCCTCAACAACAAGCATGCGTGCGTCGATGTATCGACTACAACCACTCAATATCAATGTATCAAGGTACCACCCTGCCAAGTGGCATAATCGCACAATTCCAAAATTAAAAAGCATGACAACACCAAGCTAACTGGACAACACAACACTACGAGTATATCGCTAACACTGTCGCAGTGCGTCCCGCAGGTACCGAACGATGTCCTTGGCCTTGGGGCGCGCCTTCGGATCGAACGCGATGCACTGGATCGCGAGGTTGTAGACGACGTCGGGGCAGCTCGTGCTGAAGCTGGGCTCGACGCCGCCGCTCATGACGCGCTCCATGAGCACGCCGTCCGAGACGTTGACAAGCTGCTGCGCGGCCGGCCGGTCGCGCAAGAGCACAAAGTCGCGCAGCGATTTTAGCGGCTGCTGGAGGTCGTAGTACGGCACGTGGTGCGTATCCAACTCTGCGAGGATCATGCCGAACGAGTAGACGTCGGCGGCAATCCCGTAGCGCTTGCCTTCCAAGACTTCGGGGGCGGTCCAGCGGTAGCTGCCAACACCCTGGGTCATCGTAGCGGTTGTGACTTGACGCGCAACGCCAAAGTCCGACACTTTGGCCTGCATCCCGTGGTTGAAGAGCACGTTGCGGGACTTGAGGTCGCGGTGGACGATGCCAGCCATGTGCAGCGCCAAGAGGCCTTTCGCAATGTCTTTGGCAACCGCAATCTTTTGCGGCCACGGAAAGAGCAGCGTTGCGTTGGACCGCGTCGCCTCCAAATGGTGCTGCAGGTCGCCCTTGTCCATGTACTCGAGGACGAGCTCGACGTCGAGCAGACGCACGTAGCTAATGCCCACCACTTGCATCACGTACGGGCTCTGCACGCTATGACACAAGAGGCGATGAGACCTCGTGCACAAGCCGCGCGATAATGATGCACACCGCGTCATGAGCAGGATCTCGTCGAGGAAGGCTTGGATGATGGGCGCCGTGCGCTCCGAGGCGAGCGGCGTCTTGATCGCGACGAGCTGGTCGCGGTACCGGCCGACGCGAACGGTGCCGTACGTGCCGACGGAGAGGGTCGTGAGCGGCACGAGCTCGGATTCGTCGAGGCGCCAGAACGCCAAGTCGCCGAGCTCGAGCTTCGCGCCGAGCGTGAGCGACTCGAGGTGCT
>NW_012156858.1:0-7118 GCF_000151545.1 Saprolegnia parasitica CBS 223.65
GCACGAAGAGGCAGAGCGCGCTGCCTTCCGCAAGAAGCGCAAGCGGACCTCGACGGCCGCGTCCAGGCGCTCAAGAAGACCAAGCCGCCGACCATCGACCTCTTTGCGCCCGACAAGACCGCGCCGCCGCCAATCGCCAGCATCAACAAGTACACAGACGACGGCATCGCGCTCGGCGGCGCGCTGAGCACGGTCCACGACGAGATAGGCCGACGCAAGCTGCTTGCAGCGATCTTTCGTGCGTGGTCGTTCCGACACCAGACGCACGCCACTCCGGCGCGACGAGCGGCTGCACGAAGAGGCAGAGCGCGCTGCCTTCCGCAAGAAGCGCAAGCGGACCTCGACGACCGCGTCGAGGCGCTCAAGAAGACCAAGCCGACACCGCCGGCCATCGACCTCTTTGCGCCCGACAAGACCGCGCCGGCGGCCTTAGCTACGCGATCTGCCTTACGGCGCAGGCGATGCCTTCGATCGGCGGTCACATTTTCCCTGTGTGCATTCTCAGCGCCAGCTGTGCGTACGCTGCACAGTGCGTTGGGTACCTCTGCCTCCGCGCCCGGTTCAAGCACTTGCCGCGGTAGTTTACGAGTTCGCTGGGCGTCTATGGTGCCGTCTTCTCGATGTGCGTCGGGTAGGATTCCCGAGTTACAGTAAACTCCAATTAATGTACAGTAAACCGGTGTAAACCTTTACGTATACCGTGTAACTAAGTGTCAACTAGTGTCAACTGTTCCATTCCAGCCAAATTCTCCTTTAATTATGTTGCACAAACACACAGTCACAAAATACAAAAACTTGTAGTCATTAGCTATCCTGTTCGTTACTCGCCGTCGGAGGAGATGCCAGGCCAGACCATTATTGTCGTGGACGATCGAAGTGGAGAATGAAGTTCGGTTCTTGATGCTGTCGCAACCACAAAGTTCCCTCCAGGTGGTTTGTAAACCGCGATTTTTTGGTTTACACGATTTACGTAAAAGTTCGTACACTATTTGTTTACGTACACTTGTAACCACGCACCCTAGCGTCGGGGTTGTCAACGTAGCTCAACACGAATGCAAATCTAACTGCCAATGAACTGTCTCGAGTTGTCGCGTGCTAGGCTGTCTGCAGGTCGCCCACCCTTGTATCCGATAGCGCTGGAATCCCAATTTGGGACGAGGGATTCTCAAATACCAGTAGACCAGGTACCAGTACGGCACACAAAGCTCTCTATTCCTACGAGATGCGAGCAGTCACATCAGGTAACAAGTTGTCACCAACAGACTCCATGGACATGTGTGTGTGCACCGGTGCGTCAACGGGCTGGGATTACATGTAATACCACACGCACGCTTCCGCAGACACCTGGCCCAACCCACAGCTACCGACCTCGACCGCCAACGCCGACCACACCTTTATCATTGTCTTTACCGACGTGCCTGAGCTCCGAAGTCGTCAACCTGCTCCTCTCAGTGATCGATGGAACTCGACCAACGTCACATGCCATGCGATCATCCGATGCGATCCAGCAACAGAACGATTGAACCGAGACCAGCCGGTTAAGCGCTTGAATATACGGTTTAAAAACGGTTTGGATCGGCCAGCCAATCACAAAGGCACCAGAAATCCTCAAAACAAATACGTATGGTATAGCGTTTCAGAGGTGATACCGATGGCCGACCCGGCGCGCTCGGACGGGATCAAGGTCCTCGAGGACGCCCAGCGCAAGCTGGACGAAGCGCTGGCCAAGGTCGAGAAGCAGATCGAAGAGCAGGAGCTCGCGTACCTCGATGACACGGCCCAGGCAACATCATCCGCGGCTGGGACGGCTACGCCGACCTCAAGGGCAAGAAGGACATCGTCCTCAAGAAGGTGCGCCCGTACACAATCCACGAGAAGCTCTTCTCCAACTCGAGCATCCCGCCGCTGCCCAAGGTGGCGGCCGCGACCGAGCCGGCGCCAGCGATTGGCGGCGACGAGTACGCGCGATGTGCTACGCGCCTCTCTGACGTCGTGTGTAGGAAGAAGAAGGCCGAGTCGAAAGCATCCATCAAGGCCAGCAGTGCCGCCAGCAAGAACCTCAAGCTCAAGGTCAAGAAGCGCAAGCACAAGGACACGATCGGGTCCGAGGACGACGAGGCCGCGCCGTAGCCGCCGCCATGCACGTAGGCGCGTACGATGATTTATGCTCGTGTTCCTATATCTAATCACACCAGTGCATACCATGCATACGTGCATACGAGCCGTCTTCGTGCTGAAAGCTGCGGATGGCGGCGCATTTCGGCCTTTGCATCCAAGCTCTGCGACCTCGTCACTCAAGAGACACCCAAGAACCAAACTGGCGGGGTTGCACGAGCCGGATCACTTCAGAAGAGTGCAATGGCCAGGTGCTCACCGTTTTAAGGTACTCCTTTTGTCCACGCTGCGTTTAGAGTTGGCCCTAACTTCAGAGCGGGTGGCCACACAAGCTTCCGTCTATTTTGGGCCGACAAGCAGCTCCAGTGTTTCCAACTGCATCGCTACTCGCTCGGCCTTTCCCGCAAAAGTCGCGTCCTCGAATCAAACCAACACGCTCACAACGATGGGCAAGCACACAGAGCACTAACCTTCAATACACAAAACGATGCATGGTAGAAGCGGCAAAGGAGACAATCCATATCTTTGGGAACATCCCATACTGCCTGCCACGACGAATCCCATGACAGAGAAAAACAACAACGAAAAACTATACGCATTTCGACAATACGTCTCAAGGGTACATACACTTGACCAAGACCGCCCATCCACTCGTTCTCTGTCACCGCCAGTGTGATTTGGCGACATGGTACACGGCAGTTATGACGTCAGCCAGTGGGCGTTAACTGGAGAGTAGGTGGCCACACACAGTCTATTTTGGACCCAGAAGCGGTTCCTATATTTGCCTCAGTTCCCAATCTGTCTTTCCCGCGATGCTCTCGCTTGTGCAGCCGCAACTGACGGCTTTGGACATATGGGCCCTTGGCATCACAATTGTCATTGGCGGCCAGTACTTTTCGTGGAACGCTGGCCTCGTCGCCGGCTTTTACAGCTACTTTGGCGCGCTGCTGCTCATGTCAACCGCGTACATCACCATGGTGCTCTGCCTCGCCGAGGCGTCGAGCATGCTGCCGTTCGCTGGTGGCGCGTACGGTCTCTCGCGCTGCTCGCTCGGGTTCTACCTCGGATTTATGATTGGCTGCTGCGAAGCGCTCGAGTATTTGGCGTACGTGGCATCGTCCGTGCTCATGATGGGACAGATGCTCGTCATCATCTCTCCGTCGCTCAAAGGGTACGAGCCGATCATCTGGCTCTGCGTCTACGCCTTAGCCATCGCCGTGCATCTCCATGGTGGCGCCACATTTTGGTTTGCCAACCGAGTTCTTGCCGCTGTCTCGCTGGCTGTGAGTCTAGTCTATATTCTCGGAGGTCTCTTTCTCATCGATGGCGACATCAACGCAACGTCGCCGCTACTGTACGCCTTTAGCTTTTCAGAGGTGCTGGGCGCCCTCCCGCTCACAGCCTGGATGTTTGTCGGTATCGAGTCACTCAATATGGCCAGCGACGAAGTGCTGGAGCCCAAGACGGTGATTCCGAGAGGGCAGATTGCTTGCGTCGTGACGTTGGCGGCGACAGGTCTCGCAACCTATCTCGTGTCGGCCTTTGTGCCGCCCGGGCTGGATTCGCTCGCTGTCGCGGTCGTGCCCTTGAACGAAGGTTCGTGTTTGTCATTTTCTGTTCTGCATTGTACTGGTACTATATCTTGATGGCGCATAGGGTTTCGACGGCTCTTTGGTCTCTCGGAAGCCACGGCCTGTCTGCTCTCGCTTCCAGCCACATATGCGACGATTTCCGGCTTTATCTTTCGTTTCGCAAGCTCGGGGGGCCATCGCCCACTCGAAATTGCTGCCACCGATTTGCGCCTATGTCAGCGTCACACATGGCACGCCATTGGTTGTGCTAGTGACCGGGTGCAGCCTCAGCTACATGGTCTGCCTCGCAGCGTACTTTGTACCGAGTGTCAACACCCACTTGTTTTCCGTGTGCATGCTGAGCAGCTTTTGCGCCTACAGCGCGCAGTGCTATGGGTATATCTATCTTCGTCGACGCTTTCATCACCTCGAGCGGACGTTTACGAGCCCTCTTGGGGTGCCCGGCGCCGTCTTTGCTTTTTGCGTCTGGCAGCTCAACATCCTTTCGATTCTTGGGTTCCAGACATCACCCGGCGTCGCGTTTGGCGCCTTTGCCGTTCTCTGGTGTCTCCTCACCATCTACTACTACGCCTATGCCAAGCACCGCCAAACCATCTCGGACGACGAGCGCAAGATCTTATTTGTTGCACACGTGGCCAACTGTACGTTCTTATGGTGACGATATATTAGTGCTATGTAGACGACGTGCGTAGACAATGCGTCGCGCGCGACGCAGATCAAGTCGGGCAATACAAGCAAACTCAAAAAGTCGGGCCACTCGAGTCGTCGGTTGCTAGGACGGGGTGGCGCCGTCAAGTACCAAATCAAAGCCTCGAATCAAACCAACACGCTTACAACGATATGCACAGACCACTAACCTGAAATACACAAACGATACATGGTAGAACCGGCAAAGGAGACAATCCATATCCTCGATATCGTCCAACTGCCACGACGAATCCCATGACAGAGAAAACAACAATGAAAACTATACACATTTCGACAATCCGTCTCAAGGTACATACACACTTGATACGTCTCGACCGAGACCGCCCATCCACTCGTTCTCCGTCACCACCAGTGTGAGTTTGCGACAAGGTGCACACGGCAGTTATGACGTCAGCCAGTGTGCGTTAACTGGAGAGTAGGTGGCCACACAGACTGCCGTCAGTCTATTTTGGACCCACAAGCGGTTCCTATATTTGCCTCAGTTCACAATCTGTCTTGATGTTGTCGCTTGTGCAGCCGTTAATAACTCGAGAGTGGGTGGCCACACAGACTGCCGTCAGTCTATTTTGGACCCACAAGCGGTTCCTATATTTGCCTCAGTTCTCAATCTGTCTTTCCCGCGATGCTCTCGCTTGTGCAGCCGCAACTGACGGCCTTTGACATTCGGGCCCTGGGCATCACAATCGTCATTGGCGGCCAGTACTTTTCGTGGAACGCTGGCCTCGTCGCCGGCTTTTACAGCTACTTTGGCGTGCTGCTGCTCATGTCCACCGCGTACATCACCATGGTGCTCTGCCTCGCCGAGGCGTCGAGCATGCTGCCGTTCGCTGGTGGCGCGTACGGTCTCTCGCGCTGCTCGCTCGGGTTCTACCTCGGATTTATGATTGGCTGCTGCGAAGCGCTCGAGTATTTGGCGTACGTTGCGTTGTCGGTCTTGATGCTCGGGAAGATGGTCACGACAATGATTCCGGCCATCGAGCCGATGCAACCGGTTCTTTGGCTGCTAATTTTCTTCCGAGCATCATGATCAACGACACAACGTACTCGAGGGTTTCGCAGCACCCCATTATAACCCCGAGGTAAAACCCAAGCGAGCAGCGCGCAATACCGTACGCGCCACCAGCGAACGGAAGCATTCTCGAGATCTCGGCGAGGCAAGACACCATGCAGCAGTACGCGACACTCATGAGCAGCGTCGCGCCGAGGTAGCTGTAAAAGCCAGCGACAAGACCCGTGTTCCACGAGAAATGCTGACCGCCGACGCCGATCGTGATGCCGAGCGTGTAGAGGTCGATGGTCGTTGGCTGCATCGTGGGTGAAACAGAAATACAACAGACGCTGGGAAAAGAGCTGTGGTGGAGAGATTGTGGGCGTTATCACAACCATATATCCGCGAGGAGGTGATGCGATGACCTTCGGTGCTACCTGGTTCTTCGTTCGGTTCCGAGGCACGACCACCAACGCTCCTCTCCTCACCGGACATGCCTTACGAGCGCATTAGGAGTCCCCCACTTTATCTTTATAGCTGCAAAACTTTATTCAACAACGAGGTGGTGACGATGGGTGACATCAGCGTTGGTTAACCTCCGACGCTTTCGTTGGCCGCCTTGGGGCGGACGGTTGACGTATGTGATAGCGCCCGCGGTGCAAACACAAACAGCAGCGAGGGGAGAGCCGTCTCCCGTGAAGCAGGCAGTTGTATTGGGCTTATACCACAGAGACAAAGATGAAGTGAGTTACATGCGCCATCCCTATGACTACCGGATGCCTTTCTAGGAAGGGACACTACCACTGGGACACTACCGGCATGGAAGGATAGAAGGATATACTAATCCTACGACTAGTATACAATACGAAAGCCCTTAAAAGATGCATCTTCACTCGGCTTCTCCAGCTGATCACAGCTTGCATTGGTCGGACATGGCTTAGCCTTTGGTCCACACACAACACGTCAAAGCTGTCGTGTACCTTGTCGCAAAATCACACCGGCTGTGACGGAGAACGAGTGGATGGGCGGTCTCGGTCAAGTGTATGTACCCTTGAGACGTATTGTCGAAATGCGTAAAGTTTTCTATTCTTGTTTTTCTGTCATGGGATTCGTCGTGGCAGGCAGTATGGGATGTTCCCAAAGATATGGATTGTCTCCTTGCATCGTTTTGTGTATTGAAGGTTAATGCTCTGTGTGCTTGCCCATCATTGTGTTGGTTTGATTCGAGGACGCGACTTTGATTTGGTACTTGACGGCGCCACCCCGTACTAGCAACCGACGACTCGAATGACCCGACTTTTTTAGCTGTTTTTACTGCCGGACTTGGTTTGTGTCGCGCGCGACGCATTGTCTACACACGGCGTCTCCATAGCACCAATATATCGTCACCATAAGAACGTACAGTTGGCCACGTGTGCAACAAATAAGATCTTGCGCTCGTCGTCCGAGATGGTTTGGCGGTGCTTGGCATAGGCGTAGTAGTAGATGGTGAGGAGACACCAAAGAACGGCAAAGGCGCCAAACGCGACGCCGGGTGATGTCTGGAACCCAAGAATCGAAAGGATGTTGAGCTGCCAGACGCAAAAAGCAAAGACGGCGCCGGGCACCCCAAGAGGGCTCGTAAACGTCCGCTCGAGGTGATGAAAGCGTCGACGAAGATAGATATACCCATAGCACTGCGCGCTGTAGGCGCAAAAGCTGCTCAGCATGCACAC
>NW_012156859.1:0-3471 GCF_000151545.1 Saprolegnia parasitica CBS 223.65
CGCGTGGTGTCCATGCAGCAGCTTGGCGTGTCACGCGAGGAGCCGCCACAACGACGCGACGTCATCGCTTCGGATGAGGCGAGCCCCGAGAGAGATAAGAGACGGAGTCTGAGGCGAACGACCTTACTTGGCCCAGGCGTGCGCTCCGAAGCCATCGCTTGTTTGCTGACAGGCTTGGCGGCCGCTGGTCTGCACCGTCTCAAAACACGTCGCAGCGCATCATCGCGGGCCGAGCTGAAGATGTGGCGTAGAGACAGCTTATCCTTCCGTGCACGAGGGCTGTGCAATGTCTTATCTTCCCCTGCCAACACCGCACGACCACAGACAGTACGCTCCTGCCCCTGTCTTGGTACTCTGCCCGCGGGGCGCCTAGACTACCGCCATCCAAGTCGGCTGCAGCGCGCTTTAGACGTCGCTGCAGATCGACGCATCATCGCAAGTACCTCTGCCTGGTAGCCAGGCGACGTGAAGCACGGCAGGCTCGTTCCTTGGCGGATCGCGCCATCACACGAGAGCGATGCTGTGTCGGTGTAGGGAGAGAAAGAAAAGAATGGCCAAGTGGCATTGCTGCTTGCGGTGGCTCTGGGCGTCGACGATGAAGAGCCTGCGTAGCCCCGCTCGTATAGAAAGCGGAGCACGTCGAGGGCGTCGATGGCATCGCAGCCTTGGTGCGCGAGGTCCTGGACGAGCACGCGGCTGCCGCACTCGGTAGCGGTGGCCATGAGCCGCGGCTCCAAGCGCGCATCGGCGACGCTGCACACAAAGGCGATCGCGTCCATACCGTCTTGCCCACGCATATCGCCGGTGTCCAGAACACCCAACAAGGGAGCAAGCAGCCGCGATCATGCACGTGGCGCAAGATGAACGCGTCGCCGTAGAGGAATGCGCATTAACGTTAGTAGAGAAGCGGGCGGGCCTGCGTATGCCAGAGCGCATGGCGGTGCTCGAGGAATAGCCACCGAGCCATGTTGGCAGGATCGCCA
This sequence comes from Saprolegnia parasitica CBS 223.65, assembly GCF_000151545.1. Classification (NCBI taxonomy): domain Eukaryota; phylum Oomycota; class Saprolegniomycetes; order Saprolegniales; family Saprolegniaceae; genus Saprolegnia; species Saprolegnia parasitica. The sequence continues at coordinate 984 of NW_012156859.1, forward strand.
GCACGTGCTCATGGAGGCGGTTGGGCGCGTAGTAGATGATGCCATGGGCGCCTGCATGCGCTCGAGCGTCAACAATGGACAGACCAGGTCCGGGACCCGCAGTCCTCGTCGTCGCTAACAAAAAAGACTTGAACGCTCCACGGAACACGGTATGAGCAATGCCGTATTTCTTCTTATGTGTGATACCGACGTGGGGTCCGAGATGTACGATCTAGTCGAGCTACAGCTGCACCTTGTAGACGTTGGGGCCTTGCTTGAGCACGTAGCACTCGTTGCGCAAGATATCGATAAAGTCCCGAAAGTCGTCCACCTGCAGCGCCATGCTGTTGGCGACTTCCAGAAGCTCGTCCATGCTAAACTTGGTCGAGTTGCGCGTGATGGCTGCCTTCTTGAGCCGCGCCATGTACGCCTTGACCTACGTTCATAGATCGATACGTTGATACGTTGATAGATCCTTTACCTTTTTTGAAAGGCTGAGGCCACCCGACCGGCCAAAGTCCAAGTCGCCGTCCTCGGTCGTGTACGTATCGAGCAAGCATTCTTGCATGATCTCGACCACGTCGTAGGCGTGCTGCACCTCGACGACCTCTTTGAGCTCGATCTTGGCGCGCGCCTGCGCCAGCCGGATGAGCGACTCGAGCTGCCGCATCGTGATCGGAATGCCGTCGGCCGATGTCTCGGCGTCGGCGCGCATTTTCAAATATTTTTCTTGTAAAAAGGTCTTGGCTTCCGGCGACAGTTTCGGGTGGATGTATTTGCGCGCGTAGGCGATGTAGCGCCGGATGAGGTAAATCGAGATCGGCGCTTCTTGGAGCTCGGCCCAGTTGGCCATGAGCCGCTGCTTGAGCGATCCGTCGTCCGCATCCCCAATGTCGGCGGGCGGTCCTTGGCTAGCGCGCGACTGGGACCTACCCTCCATACATGAGTGCCGCCATGGACGGAGCTGAAGTACGTACCATCTCTTCTGCGACCCAACACCCATTTCGATGCGCTGCCGCTTCTGCTTGGACGTCAAGTGGTTGTACATGACGTGTTCCGAGAGCATGTGGTCCCGGTTCGAGTCCGGCCGGTCGAGGAGCACGAAGATCAAGTCGAAGCGTGAGAGCTACGTCCGTCGATAATGATTTGAACATTGAAAGACGACATGTCTACCAACGCCGCCTTCATTTTGAGGTTTTCCGAGACGCTCCGGCTTCGGTTGTAGTGCCCGCCAGAGGGGTTGGCGGCTGCAATTACCGACGTCCGTGCGTTCAAGTTGCATACGATTCCTAGCTCGATGGTCACACGCATCTTTGATGGAACTGCATCGCCGTACCCGCCTTGGCAATGCTAATGCTCTGCTGCTCCATCGCCTCCAGCAGCGCTTGGTAGTCGATGCCCATCTTGTCAAACTCGTCAATGCAACACACACCCTACTCGTTTCCGGCGCTTGACACATTGATACAACCGTTCTCGAGTCTACCTGGTCGGCGAGAACGAGCGCGCCGGCTTCGAGAGCGTAGTCGCCGGACGAGTCCTTGACCATCGTGACCGTGAGCCCCGTCGTCGTCGTCGTGTTGCCGCCGACGTAAATGCCGCGCGGTGTTACCATCGAGACGGCCCGTAACATCTAAAATGTTCTTATATGGTCCGTTGCTGTCGAGACGTAGATGACGGAGGGACCTGGCTCTTCCCGAGACCCGGGTCACCGACCATGAGCACGTGCGAGTCGCTGCGGGTGAAGCCCGCATCCTCCTTGCGCTGGGCGCCGCCAAAGAGAGCGAGCAAAAGCCCCGCCTACCGGCTACGCTCGCATCTCGATCGTTGCAGCACGAATCTTTCTACCTTGACGAGCTCGTTGCGGAAGATGCCAGGACAAAACGAGTGAATGAGCCGGTCAAACACGCGGTCCATGTGAGCGATCTTGTAGATGCCATCGAGGTCCTATACATAACGTCACGACGAGCCGTGACGACGTCGCGTCCTTGCCTCGGCGGTGAACTCGACGTTTTCTTGGGTCGATGACGCCTACGCGACGCCGATAAGCTCGCTTTTGTGACAGCATATTGAAGACGACCTCGGACTGCGTGATGCTCGTCACTGAATTCGCGACGAGGTAGAGCACATAGAGGCTGCTGGCCTGGGCTTGCTTGCCATACTTGCCGCCATGGAGCTCCGAGTTCATGGCCTTGACCGCGCCACAGACCGTGACGACACTGCCAGGCACACACGAGTCAACGAGGTCTTCCAAGAGCTCGACTTCGACCATGCGCGGAATGCGTCCCGCGGCCGCGTCGCAGTTGTCGACCTCTTGTAGCCTAGTCGCGATCGCCATAAGAACGTAGAATGTCGTTTGTATCAACTTGATCTTTTGAAAGTCGACCGTGCGCGCCGAGCTGCGGTGCGGCACGAGAGCGGCCTTGCTTCTGCAGCTGGCACAGCTCGGCGGCGGGTCAAAGTTGCCGTCGGGAAAGTACCGGGGCGTGACGCCTTCGCATTTCTCGCAGAG
>NW_012156859.1:4524-8168 GCF_000151545.1 Saprolegnia parasitica CBS 223.65
GCTCACGGTCGCGGACAGGGCCCGTTGGCGACCCGTAGGCGTCCATGATGAGCATCACGGTCGTAGTAGGATGGACGTACTTGGCGGCGACGGCGGCGCCGACGACGTCCATGCGCTCGAGCACCGGGCCTTGGCTGAGCCACTGCCCGCGCAGGCTCTCTTCGCCCTACGGATGGATGCATTAGTCGCATGCGGCCATGCATGGAGGCGACGCCTACGATGATGTCGGCGAAGGACATGTGCGTCGACTCAAGCGCGATGCTGCTGCTCTTCCGCGTCGTCGTCATCATCGTCGTCGTCCGGGGGCCGCGCCCAAGATGCAAATTTTGTAGTTTCCGCCACATTGCAACCAGATCGGAAACTAACCAAGATCCGTCAACATTGAAATCCGGATACGCAGAAAATCCGGATACCATCAAGATCATGGCCGAACTCGCTGGGACGACTCGGCTCGCTGACTACAGTCGTCATACCTACACCAAGCTCACTGCTGTCTATCGCAACGCGATCGAGGCGTCCACTGCATTGCAGTATAAATAAGCACTGCCCTGGCTATAAAAGTACATGTAGCGTTGCAGTTCCCTAGTCATTTTTGTAGCGATTCTTTGTCTATCTCTATTCTGGGTTATGTACGTTGTCTAAATCTTGATGCTCATCTTGTCTTGCTGCCGGGTCGAGAACGGGACGGGAAACTGATTGTTGGAGAGCGGGATAGGCGGGAATTGGTGCAAGTGCTGGCCTTCCAAGTCGAATTCCCAGCGCTTCTGCGCCTTCAGAAGGTAGCGCATGCCATCCTGGTCGGCTTCATCGACCGCGAGACCCGTCTTGATGAACGCCGGGCGCTGCGCTGCGTCGAGGTTGACGCACGTAAAGTATCCCGAGTGCGACTTCTTCTTCTCGCCCGACCCCATGCGCTCGACAAACACCTCGACTTCGACCTCGAGCGTGTGGCGGCTACCATACAGAGATGTCATATAAGACAATATTCCTGTGCATCAAGTAGACTGTACCGGACGCTCACAACGTGCGCGCGCATCGACACAATGTCCTCGGTGGTCACAGGCGACTTGAAGCTAATGCGGTTAACCGACACGGTCGCCATGTTGACGCTCTTGCAAAATTTCTTGGCACAGAACGCCGCGACCTTGTCCTAAAGAACGCATAATTAACGACGCGGTCACGGAGGATCGATGTGCGTACCATCCATTGGAGAAGGTCACCGCCAAAGATCGTGTTGTTGTTGTTGAGGTGCTTGGGCATGAACCAGTTTTGGACCTCAACGAGCGTGTCCCGCACGGGCACGAACGACTGCCGGTACTTGCTCAGCTCGAATTCCTGAAGCATGTCGGCAGTGACACGCGGCAGTGCATCGACGTCTTCCTGCACCGCGTTCCAGCGGGCCGCAAGCTCCTTGCGCTGCTGCGCCTTCTCCGCCCTATCCAAAAATCAGAAAGGATTCTCGACAGTAATACTCTATAGACCCACCGATCGTCCATCATGGTTGGGTCGATCTCGGACGTCATCGGCGGCAGCGACGGCCGCGGCCGGCCCTGGCCATCGATGGCCACGAGCGTAATGATGGCGTCGTGCGTGTGCTGGATGTCGCCTGTCAAGACGTCGACGCGGTACCCCGTGATCTGGATCGAGGTCGCCGACCGGCTCGCGTTGAGCACTTGGCCTTCGAGGCGGAAGAGGTCGCCGTAGAAGACGGGGCGGTGCGACCGGACCTGGTCGAGGCTGATCGTCGCCGCGGGGCCCTTCGTGAGCTTGGCCGAGATCGCAAAGCCGAGGACGTCCATGCGCTCGAGGATCGGGCCGTGGTTGAGCCACCGGCCGCGCGCGCCGCCATCGTCGTCCTAGTACCAAGAGTAAGATCGTATAGAATCAAGATATGGATATTCTCGTACAATGATGTCCGCGTACGACATGCGCGTCGACTCGATCGAGACGGGCGTGAGAATCGGCGACGACGCAAAGGACCGGGCGAGCGACTTGCGGAGCGCGAGCATGTTGATGAAATTACGAAATGGATGCACACGTGGATGGCGAGGATGCCCCGTGGCGATTACTTGGCACGGTTTCTGCGACATGTCGATGGAAATCACGTTGCTAAACCCGATTGGATTGGCTCGCGGGCCAAAAGTGCACACGCCGCACGTGCCACCGAGTGTCGAGACGACTCGAACGAGTTTGCCGTTGAAGTTGCGACGACTGTCACATGTTGGGTCCGGACAGGCGCGCCGGCCGATCTTGATGGCGCCACATCTCGCCTCTGCGAGAACGGTATACGCCTAGCATTGTTCCCAGGACTTGGTGCAAGTCTGATAAAGGTATCCAAGGTCGCCTTCGCCTATCCAATGCAACATTCATGGTGTGCAGTGGACACCATGCGCGAGGTAGCGTCGACGGCAGGATGGAATCCTGCATCCTGACATGGTCGCGTCAACGTCCTCGATTGGTCAACGCTGGCGCATGTCGGCACGGCATCCATACCAGCCGCCAGCTAGACGTCGAGCAGCCGAAGTCCACAAACAGTCCCTCGCGCATCTTGCAGGGAATCGAAGTTTAGAGAGAAGCTGGCAGTCGCAATATGCATGCAATGAATGATACGATCAGTAGCACGGCGCCCTGGAAGACCACATGCCGTACCGATAGATCGCAGTTTTCGGCTGGGATCTTGACCACACGTTAAGTTGACAAAGCGCTTTTATGTAGGTGCACGAGCCCTCACGTTCCAATGCGATGGATTGAACCCACCATCAATCCCGATCCAAGATCTGAGATGCTTTCTAACGTTAAATAACATGCCAATGGGATACTCCCTTGTGGCGACGCAATTTGCAATATAACACGGGAAATGGCCCACGAGATTTCCACCGTGGCGTACAGCAAAGCACACGTTTCACACACGTAGTATTCCGGATAGGAAATTGATTATCCGTAGCACCGGCCGGCCGCAGAGCTTTTAGGTCCACCGCTCTGATGCCCGGGACGATCTGGATCGACGACGAGGAAGCGCTTGTCTTCGACTTCGAGGCCGCGCTGCCTGCGCTCCTCGCCGCTGCTTCGACGGCGCTGCCGCAGGACGAAGATGCGAAGAAGGACTTTAAGCGAGGTACAGTCGTCTGCCGGCATTGGCTGCGCGGCCTCTGCATGAAGGGCGACAACTGCGAGTTTCTGCATCAGTTCGATATGTCCAAGATGCCCGAGTGTCGATGGGGCATGGAGTGCCAAGTGCCCGAGTGTCCCTTCCGCCACGTGCCCGACGAGGACCGCATGGAGTGCGCGTTCTACAAGCAAGGCTTTTGCTCCCATGGCAGCGCGTGCCGGTACCGCCACGTCAAGCTGCCGCGCGACGAGTGCCCCGTCATCGCCGACTTTGGCCTCCAGAGCAAGGCCGCCGAAGAAGAGAGCGCCAAGCGCCGCAAGACACAGGTACCTACCTGCTCGCCTCCTCGCATCTCATGTTCGTTGCCTTAGCCCGTGAACGAGTTCTTCAAGATCGCGATCTGCAAGCACTGGGAGAAGCAGGGTACATGTCCGTTTGGCGACGAGTGCCATTTCGCCCACGGCGAGAAGGAGCTGCGGCCGTTCCCCAAGGATGCGGGGAAGGGCGACCACCACCATGGCGGCGGTGGCGACCG
>NW_012156860.1:0-4033 GCF_000151545.1 Saprolegnia parasitica CBS 223.65
CTCCTAACCTCCTAACCTCCTCCTAACCCCTTACACCCTTACACCCTTACACCCTTACACCCTTACACCCTTACACCCCTTACACCCCTTACATCCTCCTAACCTCCTAACCTCCTAACCTCCTAACCTCCTAACCTCCTAACCTCCTTTACACTCCTAACCTTACACCCTTACACCTGTACGTTGAATTGCGGGTAAGGGGGTAAGCGTCGATTAAAAGTACTTTTCAAACAAGTTGCCTGTATGCGTTGTACAGAATTGCCTTACAAGACACATAACCGATAAATGTACAAAAACACTGAACGAGTATGCGCAAAAACACTGAACGAGTATGCGGTACGAAGATGTAGTACAAAAATGTTGTACAAAAATGTTGTACGAAAATGTTGTACGAAAATGTTGTACGAAAATGTTGTTAGAAAAAGTTGATAGAAAATGTTGTTAGAAATATTGAAAAAATATTGTACAAAATTATATAAAAAAATGTACAAAATTGTTAAAAACATTTTGTAAAAAACACATTTGTTTTTATTATAGTTAACGAATATCTAATATTCTTAACAAGCTGCTCGGCTTCTTTAGCGCCTCCCCGATATCAGGCTTGATAGATTTACTTGATACAAAGATCTCGTGCGTGTCAATGAATCTTTACCTGCATTCCTGAACAACATTCTCGCACAGACAGACCGGTCTTACCACTGAAACAAATATATATCACAGTCGCTGTACAAAAATAACAGAGCTGGCGCAATCGGGAATTGAACCGGCGGCGCTACCCTGAAAAGTGCAGGGTTTCCGACTTGGCTGATAAATGCCCGACGAGGCCACATCGAATTCATGTATACTGTACACTTACACGCTACAAATACCTCACAAAAAATTAAATTTTGGAATAAAGAACAAAGAGTCACACGACTGCACGCTACGACTAGTCCCCATTTACAGTGCCGTATCAGCTACAATTCGGACCCGGGGTACAGGACCAGCCATAATAAAAATACGACATTTAAGCTTGACGTTTGTATGTGAGCTCTTGTACCATTTTCTCAGGCCCCAGGACAGTACCGTCGACGCCACCCGTCCAAAAAGCTCTTTTGAATTGCCTTACATCTAACCTTAAACGGCAGCTCGATATGGCGACCCAGGAAAAGCGGGGCAAAGCAAACCACTGACTCATACAGTTTCCAAGTATGACCCGACAGGTTGCCCGTTTTAGGTCCCTCAAACTCCTTAAATTCGATAAAAGTCAAACAAGGAGACTTTTCTTGGAAGCTGGCTCTTCGGGTCCAGGTGCAGAATGACGTGGCGAATCCAATGGAAGGACCGGACTTTATGTGACATGACCGGAAGTATAACGTTTTGCAGTTTTACCTCTGACATCTTATTAAACCTGCCAGAGATAATACTCACCAGAGCCCGATTGATATGTTGTAGACAAATACTGTACAAAGCCATACAAAAAAATTGATAGTTCAGACCACCTGGTTCGCGTTTTAAACGCGTTTTAGTATTTCGACGTTTGACGTAAAACGCGTTTTAACACACTTTAACCTAGGAAATGGTGACGAATTTTTACATGACAAGGTGCGCCACAAAAATGCTATCGTTTGATGGGTCGACCATCCGGATATTCCGACCTTCCCGGTGTCCGGATAACTGTATTTATCCGGATTTTTAAAGGACTATACTAGACTAGATTATTTGTGACACGCAAATCCCGAATCTGTATCGCATGTAGCTGGATTCGCCCTAGGTCCGACGTTATAGCCGTTTCAAATGTGTCAATGTACAAATTGTCCTTCAAATCGTATCAAACTTTCCGAGTCTAGACTCGCCAAGTCGTGGGGAGTCCGAATCTGTATCTCACTAAGAGCGAATCGGTCTGTGGCCGGATTTAGTATTTTGGGGTCCGTAGTTCGGCCCTAGATGTGTACACAAGTGTCACAGACTATCAAATTTTATTGTATTCGATGCAGTTTATGTCCAGCTTTCAGAATATGTATCTCACTAAGAGCGAATCGGTCTGTGGCAGGATTTAGTAATTTGGCGTCCGTAGATCGGCTCTAGATGTGTACACAAGTGTCATGGACTATCAAATTTTATTGTATTCGATGCAGTTTATGTCCAGCTTTCAGAATATGTATCTTACTAAAAGTGAATCGGTCTGTGGCAGGATTCAGTATTCTGGGGTCCGTAGTTCGGCCCTAGATGTGTACACAAGTGTCATGGACTATCAAATTTTATTGTAATCAATGTCGATTTACTCGAGCTCCAAGAATATGTCTCGCTTGTTCCTGAATTCGCTCTGTGGCAAGTGCTAGGCAGTTTAAACACGTTTAACCATGTACAATGTTGTCGTATAGTTTAATAGCAATGATATTCTTACTCAGCATAGTTTAAATGGCATCTCCCCAAAAAACTACGCCGCAATATACACGGGAAGTATGCTTTAGTTGACGACGCCAACAGGAATATGCGAAAATGACGCACTTGCGCTGCCATATGTTTCAAAGTAATATTTTTCGGAATCAGCATGGTCGAATATGGTATACCCCAGGAGATAGTATTCCGAGGCGAAGTGTAGCGATCGTGGCTGACGCGTTTCTGTTTAGCGTGTACAAGTTGTCTGGTAACATCGCTGCTGATTTTTTCGTACTCCTCACAACTTTCTGAGTGGGAGTCCTTGCGCTGTCACGTCTCAGGGGGGGAAAAACTCATACTTCGATGAATCCCAACGAATCAAATGCTCATGCACGCTCCACTGCCGGAAGACATATGTCAAACCCAATTTCTCACGCGCTGGACCATCGACACATGTCATGCATAATGACAACTCAAAAAGGGTGACAAGCCATTCATCCTCGCTTACATGCAGATGCAAATCGATACAGCGCCAGTGCCACATTTATATATTGCGTTTCTAGGGCCTTTCAGATTGGAGCACTAATCAGCAAAAGCTCATTGTAACGCTCGAATCGCTCTTTGAGTATCACTTACCAAGGGAACTCGATCGACTACCTAAGCTCATACTATGTACAAGAAGCTTTTATGTGCTCCGATGATCGAAAGAAATCGACATACACTTTACGACCAGGCACTTGTCGTACCAATCAATCTATGTTTTTGCGATGGAATAGGGTTGGTAATTATGAGCTTTACACAGTTGCGTACACTGTACTAGTATATTAGTACAATGTCTCGTGTCTTTTCGGTCTCATCATCGAAAAGCGGCGTTGGGTTGCCGCGTGACCGAGTCGGTCCATCGATGTGTTCGCGCAAACGGAGCATATCGCACCGGTGGACGCCATATGTCGCTCTGCACGAGCTTGATCTACTCGACCACGGCGCGCCAGGATCCACATACATTTCAAGAAGTTTGACAAAAGCTGTGGATTTGGCAATAGTGACGATGAGCCGAGCGGTTTATGCCACACGCAACTGAGAGGCGACATCAGACACAAGGGAAATTATGGGTCGTGCCAGCGCACTGCGTTGCTTTTTTTAGATACTTACACCTCCTCGACGCGGACGTATCGTCATCGCACCGGTCGTACGTGTCAATGTCATTGCGGTTTAGCGACCGCATAGCCTCGGTGGAGTGGCCGGGGCCAGCGATCGTCTCCATGAGTTGTGCCGCACACTTCAGAGGTAGATGCGGTGTCAATAAGGGCAGTTTTGTTATTAATTCAGGAGAAGACTGCATCGGTTGTGCTACCCGTCATCGGGAACGCTACGTGAGAGCTGGGCGAGGAGGTTGCCGTGTGTCGGGGGTGAGACACTAAAATGCATTTTTCCATGTAAGTCGCTGTCATCAACGAAGAGGCGTCAACGCAAGGGCTCTAGTATTCGCTTCTCGACTCCGGTCGTCGTCTACGACTCTAAGTCTACAAGCGTCGTCATATGTGGTTCAATACGCGGCGCTAGCCCAGCTAAGTTGCTATGGACCATGCTCGCATTTTATTGTGAGAGCACCTCTGGTGTATCGAGTGTATCAATTCCGCCGAAGAAGCTAGAGATTAGAAAAAAGGTGTGA
>NW_012156860.1:4277-6615 GCF_000151545.1 Saprolegnia parasitica CBS 223.65
ATAAGCGCACGGCCGAGCTCGTGGTCTCGGTGCTGGCTGTCGTGTGCAAGCAGCAGGACGTAATGCGTGAGGTGCACGAGGTTGCATCTGTAGCACTCGATTCTGCGAGATGACGCGCGCAGCGCCTGGTGCGGCGTTGCTTGTCGCCGTGTTGACCATTTTGGAATTTGCACTGGGTTTGGTATCCGGAAGGTGTCCGGATAATTCGAAACGACGCAATGAATTCGATGCCATCGTCCGCACGCCTCGCACAGGCTCACTGTTGTCGCTATCGGCGTTTGTATGGAATATACAACGCACAGCGCCACGATACCCAACGTCAAAGCAATTGTCTTTGCTACTGCTACGGTGCAGATGGCTACGAGCAGCTAGCTGGACGTGCACCACGCAAGTGGGCTTCGCGAGCTTCTTCTGGACACCTTCTGTACACCTACGCCAAGGCAATCGCGCCAGTGCTCTATGGATACGACGCTGCTCATAACGTTACTGGTACCACCGGGCGTGCTTGGCGTGGCATCGGGCCTCGATGACGTAGACCGTAGCACTCGCATGCTGCATGAGACCGCAGCGGTCCTCATCATTAACAAGCGTATCCCTGGTGAGTCAATGTCCTGTATTACAAAGATTGATGACGGAAAAAGGATCTCGGCCACACGAGTTTCACCGCCCCCAGTCAACAGGACGCTCGCTGGCGACCGCCCTGCCGTGCGACCGAGACCGCCACGCCGGCGGATCGACGAAAACGAAGTTTGGAAACAAAAACACCACATACTTGCCAGAGTGCTAGACCACAGTTTGGGGAGTCCAAAATGCTGTGTGACGTCGCCGTGTGAGCTCTGTAGTGAGAGAAAATGACAGCGGCAAACAGTATTTTGATATAGTATGATTTTTCGCTATACCGAAATACTGTACGGGAAACAAGGCCTCATCACGCAGCGGTACCGCGCGCACGTTGCCTCCCTCAGCCACATGCAGCACGTTCTCTAACATGAACAAAAAGAGACAACGTCCTCGGTTTCCGTGACTTCGACGCATTTTCGACCGAAATCGCATGCCGAATTTCCTGAAAACCGACGCTCGGCAGTTCGAGTTTGGTGTGAGTGCCCAAGCAACCACGGCGCCCAACAAACTGGTTGCAGACCGTGTCGAGACCCATCGCCAACTGTGGCGGCCAGTTCCACGGTCCTTGGAGCTTTGGAACCCCGCGATGTCACGTGAAGTATTTGGACAATTCTGCAACCACCTCGAAAAATGGAAAATGAATTTTCGCATGATGGCGCTACGTGCAGCGTCGGAAACGACGTGTACGTCATTCAAGTGGTGTGTGGAGATGTATACACGGCTGCTGTGTGGCGCTGGCGCGTCTGTGGGCTGCTACTCGTCGTTGTGCTGAATAGTGCTCACACTATTTAAGTCGAGGTCGTGGACCAAGTCTTATGATTGGCTAAAAAGATGAAGAGTTTAACCAATAAAAACATCAATTCCCGATCGAGAGCCGACGCCGCCGCCATCGACCTCGTTGCGCCCGACGAGACCCCGCCAGTCGCGCAGCATCAAGAAGTACACAGACGAAGGCATCGCGCTCGGCGGCGCGCGGAGCCCAGTCCACTGCCAGATAGGCCGACGCCAGCCACCCTCGCAACCCTGCCGGGTTTGGGCGGATCGCACATGTTCCAGCACAGAAGTAAATTCATTTTTTGATTGATTGTCTTATTACGTAAAAAGTATTGAGGTTGCCCAACATCACCTACCCGTAGTCTTGGTCACTTTTAATGTAGTCATCGTTGTCGCTCGAGAACTAGTCGTCGTCAAGGAGCAATTGCAACAACGGGCCCTCGACGGGAAGAACTGTTCCAATGTGGCTGCGCTCGGTCAGGATGGATGCTGCGCTGCGTCGAATTGCCGCTTTTGTGGCCCACAAGTTCGCACTTGCGGCAGCGGTAGATTTAGTCGTACCGTTTTCGCCGTTGCTGGCTATGCGAGCCGTTTGCATGCGCCCGCTTCTAGTAGATGCACGGGCTCCTTGATAACGACTCATGATTGAAAACAAAGCGCTCTTACTTGACATGGTGATAGAATGCACTTTGGAGAGTACGAAACGCTGTATGTCGTCACTGTTCGAGCTCTGCGGCGAGAGTTCTTAACAATACATTGAACATACTATTTGAAGCCAATATTTCCCGATATAGTGTAGGCATTCAAATAGTATATTAAAATGCAAGCGGCGCCGTAGCGGGCTCTAGAACCACCATCGTCAATGTAACATACTCTCCGATATCATGTAAGAGAGATAGCGCTCTCGGATTCTGCGATAACTCAACATTTTTACTCGAATTTC
>NW_012156860.1:6715-7450 GCF_000151545.1 Saprolegnia parasitica CBS 223.65
CGAAATACGACGCTCGGCAGTACGACTTTGCTGTTAGAGCCCAAGCGCCTACCACATCCCGAACTCAAGTCGCTGGGCCACTCCATATATATAGCCAACTGTTGCTGCCCGCGTCGGAGTCGGTCGAGTTTTTGAACTACGCGAAAACACGTTGTGCATCTGGGCGTCTATTTGACCACCTCGAAAAATCAACGTTGGAATTCGCATGCATGCGCTGTGTTCGGCGTCCAAAACTTCATCTCCATGATACAAGGATGCTATAGAACGACAAGAACCGGTGCGGCCTCGCGTTAAAGCGTCTGTGCGGCGTCGATCGTGGTGCATATCACACTATTTTAAAAAATCAGATTGATATACTGTTATGTACTCGGATCACTGTGAGTATCGAACATTCAATTTAGGCCTTATCGTCGCCAATAGCAAATCCGTTCCCAAAAAAACATGGATAATAAACTATCCATTGAATTCAAGCAATATGACCAAAAGGCTGAGTAGCAGATGAATAGCAAGCGACTCTAAACCTTGTTTGTGGTGCGATTGAAATGTACCACACTCTTGATACTCGTCAAATTGCGCTTCGACCTTGGCGAGCGTCGCCGTGAGCACGTAGAACAAGCTTGCACGAGCGTCGAGAGCAAGCCGAGATCGTCGACGATTAGCGCACACACGTATAAAAGCAAAGGCTTGCCGGCGTGGATCTGCTGCAAAACAACGTCGGTTGGTCGACGCCGGGAT
>NW_012156861.1:0-3167 GCF_000151545.1 Saprolegnia parasitica CBS 223.65
TCCAGACGATGCTGCTCCAGACGACGCTGCTCGAGTGGCTCACCGACACATCGTTCTTTGACAGCATGCAAAAGTACGTGCCGTTCCTGATGCCACTCTCGCTCGCCGAGCAGCAGCGCGTGGTACGGAGTCTACCCGCCGACGACCAAGCGCGGCTGCTCAAACCTGGTCTCCTCCACCTCCTCCCTGACGCGGTGCAAGAGACGTTGTTGCCCGAGAGCCCATTGGAACGGAACGATGAGATGGTCGTGCTACGCCGGCGGCCGTCGTCGGCCGTTGTCGCCCAGTCGACGCCGAGCTACTCGTTTGGCTTTGACTTTGCCGCCGCCACGAATACTCCACCCAAGGACGACCCAACGATCCTCGCCGACTTGATCCACGCGCGTGTTGCCTCGTACGCTGCTCTTGCATGCATTGGCCTCATGCGCTTGTCGTAGAACGATCCAGCAAGTGGTCGCACTGCCGTCGCCAAAGCTAGTGAACCGGACGGCGGCGATCTCGTCCTGCCTCTTTGTCTTCCAGGTACCATCCGAACCGACGCTGCGATGGATGCTCACGCTTGTTTGTAGCTCACACGGTCGGCCAAGGCGCGCGCGCAGTTTTTCATTCTTTGCCGCGTCGCACTGCTCTCCGTGCTCGGGACGGTGGCGTGCGCGTCTCTGTCGGTGCGCTGCCTCCAGCTCATTGCCGCCTTGCCCCGGTCGTCCCAGCGCTATCTCCAATACGCCCAGCAACTCTTGCTGCAACAGCCGTCGTCCGTGCTCCGGCTACGCCACACCAAGGACGGCGACGACGAGGCCAAGCATCGGTCGCGCTGGGCCACCGTGTCCAAGTCGGTCCTTGCCGCTGTCGCCATTGGCTACGGGCTTCGCAAGCTCCAGCGCTAAACTGTAATCATCGAGCCGTAGAGATGCCACTTGCTTGGTGCCATGCGCTCTTACCAGCGAGGGTCAATTCTTCCATGGCGACAGCTTCTGGCCTCATCCAGCCCATCCCATGCACATGTTGATATGGACGAGCTGGGCCAGGTGTGCCAATGCTGCTCGCCGATCCCCGCCGCCGATCGTCCACGAGGACGGCCGTTGCGCACATGGTTGGGAATCTTTCGCGAGTATTTTTCAATTTGGCGAAATATTCTCAATTGGTCCGCAATATCAAACCAATATGCTCACTTGGTCCGCAAGCCACCCTTCTACCAGCACCCTGACACCCCAGCACGCCAAAAGCCCACGACCACACGCCCTTACTTACCCTACCTCCCCTTACCATCCAACCATCCTCAAGACCTCAACACCGCGCTGCCCAAGTCACTCCCTCAACAAATAGGGTTAGATTAGAGCGTCTCCGGTACCACCCTGTGCTGTCTAATCAAAAGACTTGCGGACCACGTGAACATGCTTAAAGTTGCGGACCAATTGAGCCAAATTGCGGATCAATTGCAAAATACTCATCTTTCGCGGCAATCCGGATACGATCCCTCGACCTTCGAATCCGGATGCGGGCACGACAATCATTCCTGACATCGTGTGCTGGAGCGACGATGGCCGCCGACATGGCCGTGACCGAGGTCGAGACCGCGATCACGCGGCTCGGACGCATCACGAGCGACATCAAGACCAAGACGTCGCTTTTTAAGACGCCGCAGGACACGCGCGCCAACCACGACCAGCTCAATGCGCTCGCAAAGGAGGGCAACGACTCGGTGCAGATGCTGCGCAAGCAGCTACAGAGCCTCTCAAGCGCCACTTCGACCGCCAACAAGAGCGCCGTGCGCAAGCTCTCCAAGGGCTTTCAGGCGCAGGTGACCGCATTTGAGCAGGCGTGCAGCAGCATGGTCGCGTCCGAACAGTCGGCGGTCGAGCTCATTCGGAGAACGTCCACGAAACTGGATGCGTCCACGCAAGGCGGCCTCGCGTGCAACGAAGACCAGCTCTACGCGCAAGCTCAAGTGAGCGTCTACAACGAAGATGGTACGAGACGCCATCGAGGTCGAGGTGCGATCGCATGTAGATCTCGTGCGGCGCGAAGAAGACATCATCAAGATCAACCACCAGCTGCGCGAGATCAAGGCCGCGTACGAAGAAGTGGGCGGTCTCCTCGAAGACCAAAAAGACGTTGTGAGTACGGCCACTGACATTTGATTGCTCATGACGGTGCTAAGATGGGCGAATGCTGTAGTTGAAATCGCCAACAACACAGAGGACGCCCGGGAGAACGCGCGCGGCGGCCTTGAGAACGTCCAACAAGCTGACAAGAAGACGGGGTACTGCACGTGCACGTGCTGCTATCTGTGCACGATCATGTGATCGGAGGCGACGGGCTGCAGTGCATTTGCATCTTCCTCCCCAATGAACAAAATCAAACCTTTGGCGAGGACCACATTGGCATGCAGCATCGCTTCGCCGAGGAGGATGACCTAGACGCCGCTGCCGCATAACTCTACGCGCCACCTGCGTACATGGGCTTGCAATGCGTCGACGTGTATGGACAGCAGCCGACATCCATTGGTCGGCGTGGTGTCGGTCCTGTCGACGACGACGGTTCAAGATCCACGGCGTGTGTTTACCCAATAAACGCATTTAACGCACAACGTCGTCCTCGGTTTCGACGGCGTCTTTTTCGATGTGGGCTGTTTAAACAGGTGGTAATCTACAACACTTGGAACAAGCCGGACAATGGACCTCGAGACAGCGCTCGCGATCGACAAGGCCTCGCCCGAGGGCGACAGCCTCGTGCGCAAGGTGCTCACGCAGTCCATGCACCTCACGCACGACGAGAACAATGCGTCCATCTCCGACGCGAGCACGTACTCGCCGCAGGCGCCGTGGACGCCCAAGTCGCTCGGTCGGGCCAAGAGCGCAATCATCTACCGCGTACGTCGCCTACCCTGCGCATCGCTCATGCAGCATCCTGCGTCTAGCAAACGCTCAACGACAATCTCATGTTCCTCGAGCGCAATATCTTCTTCTTCCGCGAATGGCACATGCGGTTCGTCTCGCTCCAGGACGACCACATCCTCATCTACTCGTGCCGGGAAAAATGGGAGCAAGGCGACCCGCCCGACAAGGTACCACATCGTCTTCCGAATCGCCGTCACAGTAGAGCGCAAACTAGGTCGTGCGGCTGAACCCGACCATGTTCCTCAGCCACATGCGCGTCGACGTCGA
>NW_012156861.1:3792-7718 GCF_000151545.1 Saprolegnia parasitica CBS 223.65
CCACCGAGACGG
Source organism: Saprolegnia parasitica CBS 223.65 (assembly GCF_000151545.1). Classification (NCBI taxonomy): domain Eukaryota; phylum Oomycota; class Saprolegniomycetes; order Saprolegniales; family Saprolegniaceae; genus Saprolegnia; species Saprolegnia parasitica. Next base: position 3,805 of record NW_012156861.1, read on the forward strand.
ACAAGGCCGAGTCCGAGTTCCGACGCATTGTCGCGATGGAGAAGCTCGTCGCGCAGGTCACTGGTCCGCCAATGGCGCTGCTCGTCTATGAAAAGGTGAGCCGCGTCCACGAGCTCTTTGCGGCCAACAGCCGGCGCGAGATCGAGTCCGGGACCGCGCCCCTCGGCACCGAGGCCGCCTTGTCGCCGGACGTGCTGCACTTCTTCGCCGACCACCTCAAGCGCAAGTACGCGGTGTTTCTGATCCTGGCGCTCGCGCATGGCATTGCGGAAGAGTACATCCGAGAGGCGCATGAGCGCATGTGTGCCGAGAACGAAGCGACGTTTGCAGGCGTCGGCGCGGGCACCGGCGACGAGCTCCAGCAGGTGCGCGATGGCCAATATGGGTTTGCCGACGACGCGTCGATCGACTTGTACGACAAGTACCGCACCGCGGCGCTCAACTACTACCGCATGAACTACGGCGACCCGTCCGCGGCCGAGGAGGAAGACGCGATCATGCACCTGCCCGTGATGCTCCACGTCGCCCTCATTCGGCAGGAGCGCGACGAGGCGTCGGCGCTGCTCGAGATTCTCCAGACCGTCAAGCGCCGCCTTTTAGAGCACACGGCGTCCGAAGCCGCGTCCAACAACGAATCGACGACGTGACAGAGTTTCGTCGGAGTCGCCATAAGATATAGCAAAGGTGTTGGTTGCACTAACGTTATCTTGACGGTGTACAGGAGACGAACACAAACAGTGCAAGTAAAGGAAACAGGATTTATACGTAGAGCGATGGGCGTGGCAAACGAAACGTGCGTGCCCTTCTCAGAGCGACTGTGAGGAGAATGAGGGTCTCGGGTTGCAGCAAAAAGAGCAAAAGGACAGGCACCGAAGACGGAGTGTTTTTTGTACAACTCCTCAGCCGAAAGTGTAGTTTCTGGTGATGGATTGCTGCAATGTGCCTTGCTTTTCATCGACGCACACAGTACCAGACAGAATTTTAGACCACACTTCGAACCTTGCTGCGTACCTTCTTTTTCGGCACACGTTGAGGACAAAAAATACATTTGGATACTGCGACCACAGGGAGATGAGCGCCGAACCTGTATTGCTTTGCTTTACTCGCCATTTATTAATCCACTCTCCTGCCTACGAAGACTATTGCTTGGGGTCGACGGCGGTCATCTGTACGTGTGCACACGATATTATTTCCGCACGGGTGATGTTGGGTGATGTTCAGTGGGTGATGTTGGTGCTTTTTCGCGTTGGAGAGCCGCCAAGTCAAGAATGCGTTGTTATCGAGTAAAGCAAAGCAATCCTGGTTCGGCGCTCATCTCCCTGTGGTCTCAGTATCCAAATGTATTTTTTGTCCTCAACGTGTGCCGAAAAAGAAGGCGCGCAGCAAGGTTCGAAGTGTGGTCTAAAATTCTGTCTGGTACTGTGTGCGTCGATGGGAGGCAAGGCACTTTGCAGCAATCCATCACTAGAAACTACACTTTCGGCTGAGGAGTTGTACAAAAACACTCCGTCTTCGGTGCGTGTCCTTTTGCTCTTTTTGCTGCAACCCGAGACACCGGCCCTCATACTCCTTACAGTCGCTCTGAGAAGGACATGAACACTTGTCCAAAGCTCAACTCGAGGGGTTTACTCCCTTTGCTTACGTGCACCGCAACACACAACGGAGACTGCCCACGCAGACAGTTGGACATTACGATATCTCATGCACGGTTCCTCCAGCGACCTCGTTGGCAGCGATCTGCACGTGCAGGTCTTGCACGAGCCGGCGAAAGCCAGGGTCGTACATAAACATGGACGCCATCTCGTCCAGCGACGGCGGGTCAGCCTCGTTGTCGGTGGCGGCAGGCATGGCCGCAGCTGCGGGCAGCAGGCGGCAGTCGGGAAACCGGATGCGGAGCTGGTCGATGCATGCGTCGACACCGACGCTGTCTGCAAAGCGAACGCTACACACAGACTGTCGCGACACGAGGCGATCATGCTGATGAGGAGGGTACGTTGTCTCGTGGGCGTCGGGGAGGTAGAGCCGGAGGAGCCGTCGCTTCTGCACGAGATGGTCGGGCGCGGGCAGGCGCTGGCCCGCGATGGCCACGCCGTCCGCGTCGATGCGCAAAAGCACCTTCTTCCGGAGCACTTGTAGCCCGCTCGGGCCATGCTGGACGAGCTGGACGCGGAAGGTCGACGACGTTTCCATGGCAGCGTCAAGAAGGCGATTGGCAGAAATGGGCCGCGAATCTTTGGCACACGCGAATGAAACGTCATGAAATCCTGTCTTTTGCGCCAATGGCCTACCGTCACTGCGATGGACCAAGGAAGATCGCCGGGAGGAGAGCGAATGAAGCTACTTCTTTCGCTGCACGCCCATGGACGGACGGTGCTCAACTTCAAGCAGACTTAATTTGGCGGCAGCGAGCACCACATGCTGCCACGTACGCCCATGTGTAACCTTGAAAGCTATTGCAGCTTGGCCCTCTAAAGGCGAGGCGACGAACTCGAAATGACAGCCCTCGAGACGAGACGCGCTCCAGCGTCGATTGATGGCCTGCTCCTCGTCGACGCAGTGTAGTAGCTTGCGTGCGCAATCAGATGCCAACCGCGACCGCTGACCAGATCCAGGTGGACTGCGATTACCAGACGCGATCAAGACCCGCGCGACAACAACAGCACTTGCCATGGTCCTCGCAGCAGGCATGAGTATATCATCAACGGCGCTACTGCCAGTGCCGGCTCGTGAGTATATAAATATTGGTTGTTGGTGTACAATATATTGACATGAAATATTCTACCATTGCGTTGACATGGCGTTTCGAATCTGTTCCTGTGCATTTTATTTTATAGGATATCAATTCCATTGCAAATTTTATTACTATGGCGGGCGGAGGTCTGGTCGGAGATCAAATGGTATGCTAAAATGGTGGCATATAGTGTACGATGTATGGTGCATAGATCCTACACCGTCCGCAATTGAAGCACGACGTCGCATTGGGCGCTGCAGCTGCGCGACGAGACGCTCGCGATCCGCGAGGATCCGTTGCAAGCGATTGAGCAATGCAGACGCCGCAACTGCCCGCTGCCTGCTATTAAGTATAGGGTAATATTCCCCTTGTCAAAATCTCTCTGCTCAGCGCAGGAAACATTGCCCGTTAAATGGTCAACGAGGCGAAAACACTGCAAAAATCGTCGCAAGACCGAGGATCTCGCGCATTAATACCGACGAGTGTCTCGGATCCTATCCTTTTGTGGGCTCTCGATTATAATTCCTGGTCCTCAGTGCCTGGTCCTGGCCACCATGATGTCGCATGCCCATCGCGTCTCTCCATCGATATCGATCTTGTACGGTATGCGAGCGTACACTATTTGCGTCGATATTGAATATTATATTGGCCATCGGCCGTTGAAAAACGATCAAATTAATATTCCTCGAAAGAGGCCAGTTTGAAAGTATTACGCACGCTATACAAACGCCAAGAGAAATAAAATAAAGTCGGGCAGGTGTCGCACCTATACGACTCGAAGGTACGAGTCCGGGCCACTTCCGGATCCTCCGACTCCAGAGACGAGCAGCAGCAGCATGGGCGGGTCCGCAGCCGCGCGCAGCTCCGAGATGGAGCTTGGCACCGAGTCCATCTCGATGGGACTACACTCGTTCGAAGACATCATGGACACGGACTGGGAAGGCTACATCTGGAAGCAAGGCCATGTCGTCCGCAACTGGCGCAACCGATATGCAGTCCTCTCGGGCACGTGCTTCACCTACTACGCCTCCAAGGAGGCCGCGTCCGCGGACCTTGAAAAGTACAAGGGCCGCGTGACCGTCACCGGCGCCAAGAAGGACCCGAGCCGCAGCAATGGCTTTGTCGTAACGACCTCGATCGACAAGCTCTTTACCATCGTACACCAAGACGCCGATCGAGACCG
>NW_012156862.1:0-5671 GCF_000151545.1 Saprolegnia parasitica CBS 223.65
GGGATTCCTAACGAGCTACTACGTAGTACTCCATTGCGAGCGAGCAGTAGTACCCACGGTGATCCGCCTGGCCGCGTACTACCGTAGAAACTCCCGTGCATCCCATGCGTGCAATATATATCATTGGGTGAGATTTGTTCGAGGAGCACCATCGCATGACCGACATATATAAACTGCGCAAGTACAAGAGATGGATACGCCACAGTACCTGATGCAGGAAGGTGTCTTCCGATCTCACAGCACTGACCAAAAACAGTGTCAATGGCGGTGCGACTGACAAGTTTTAGCGAATTAAAACTGTTTTGTGGTAGACAAAAATGTGCCACGCATTTCTACTTTGGCTGCCCACGGAGAAAGGAGCCCAGTGTACCCGATCACCGGTTTGAGCCCCACCACTGCGCCACCTCAAGGAAGGATGCCGAATCGGAAAATCTGTGTAAATCGTCTTCAACGTTCAGATCCATCTAGCGTTGTGATGTCGTCGCCCCTGTCGCCACCCAACCGCACAATTCAAGCCACGGGCGTGCGAGGATGTAGTATAACTCACGGCGCATCCGAGTCGGGATTGGCAGAAGTGCGCGATTGCACACATCCGTTCTTGTGCTGTACCCTCCCACGCCGGGAGATTTTCGACTGTGCATTTCAAGATACATTTCAAGATACGTGTCAGAGACAATAATATCACCAAATCTCCACCACCCCCATCATTTTGTTCGTCATATGGAGGAAGACTACAGTCCTTCCGGAACTGGCCACAGATGCCTCTCGCACGTTTTCTGGTAAGCCATTGCGTTGTGGGTGCGACCATGTGGGAAACACACAAGAGTACGCACGTAGCCTTTGTGTGGTGGGAAGCAGATGTGTGGCCTCCAAGTGTACCTCGCTCGAACCGTTCAATGCCTGCGTGTTCGACTTCGACTCGCAAATAGCATAGCTAACACCGCTTCGTTGGCATGGCACACGACCAAGAAGCTCGGATACTGTACCTCCTCGATACCTCTTCTATGACGCGGCCGATGTGCGGGCTCAGAAGCGGCCGGCGACTGCGGCACTTAAACCATGTTGCACTTTTGATTGCGGCGAGGCCTCATCTCAGATGGCAGCCGTGTGCGGTGGTACAAAAGTGCAACGTGCTCCCGGTCTTATGTGCAACTGTGGCACGTGGGCCCGGACGCCAACGAGCGCCTTGAGAGCTTCCATCGCCGGCAGCTGCGTCGACTTGTAGGTATCTTTCACCCCAACACGCTCTACGACCGCTGCGACAGCGTACCGCTAAACGTACTAGCTGCCCGTCAACGTTGGCCGCTTCTTCACCCGAGGTGCCCTGTTATTTGGGCCGCACCAAGATCACGTCACCGATCTTCGTCCAGTCGCAGACGCCGCCTCAGTCGCTGGTGTCATCTCTCGAGGACTTCGACAAACTGCGTATCTTTGCCCCCAATCGCAATGCCAGGAAGAGCTTTACAGAGCGTGTCGTCATGGGCCTGGCTGCAAGCGCCCCCGGCGACCACAGAAGAGCAAGACTCGCCGCCGCCACAGTCCCGCGAGCGACGTTCTTGTAACAACGAGGACAACGCGAAACACGATCATTTATATTGTCAAGAGAGCACCTCCAGAGGCTCTTCAGCCGACACGAAGACTACGACTCTTCCTCGCTTCTTAGTGCTTCTTAGTGGTTTTGTTCAGCATCTCTCTCATTTTTTTGGTGGGTTCGGGTGACTCCGTCCCAGAGTGAGCGGCGTCGCATCTATGATGGGGCGCCTCTCCTCGCAGGCGGTCGACCCTGTCGTCGACCGCTTGTGTCAGTCCTTTGCGAGACTAGCAATCTAAGGAGATTGTTAGTCTCTACGTATGCGAACTCTTTGTAACAACGAAGATAACGCGAAACACGGTCATATATATATCTCTCATTGGCTGTTTATCTCCTCGAGGCCAGGGCTTTTTCCTCCTCTTGGAGGTTTCCCGTCTCTCTCGTCGTTTGAATCACAAAATTGGTATCTCCGGCACTCGAACCCGGATCTACCTGGTGGTAAACCAGTGTCTATACCGCTAGACTAAAAGATGTCGACTAGATATCTGCATTCTTGACTGTTTGTATGCCCCAAATATACTTACTTTCCGGCTTGCTTACCGCTCGCTCGTTTGCTTCCTCTTCTTTCTCATCGTTCATTTTACTTCGTTGCTCTGCTTTGAGCCTCGCTGTCCCAAGTGCGAGCTTGACACGTATCAAGAGCATCTCGAAGCACCCCACGTTCCCACCGACCAACTACCTTGCTCATTGCGAGAGGTCATTGCGAGGCAATGCCGTCGTTTGTGTGTATGGATGGGACCATGGGCTATAAGACCTCCGATTCCTACATTAGGATTCGACAAATTGTTTTTTCTATTTTATGCTATTTCCGACATTGGTGGTAGAGCTGTACGGTGCCAACGCTACTACTCGTAATCAAACTATCGCCGAGATCCAAGAGAAACCGAGGCGTCGCTGCGCTGTACGACACGGTGACATACGAGGCTTCGGACGACGACCCGTCAGGCTCGAGCAGCGGCCGGTTATTGGTCCAGCGCGCGTCGTCGTCGACGCTGTCGTGGCGGGGGCCGTTGCAAACATGGTGGGCGGGGCGCGCCCCCCTGTGATACAAGTCTCCATATCCTTTTGAATGACAAGTTGTGCACAAGTTGTTACCTCGCATTGAGCGCTGGGGCGTGTTGCCGCAAAAGCAATAGGTGCACAACCGAACGACCGGCGCGTTCTCGCTCTCGGGCACGGGGACCTTGTAGGCCTGAATGCAGCGGCGACACACAATCTAGTAGCAACGCACTCAGCACGAGCACCTCTACGAGGCCATCAACATACCTGGCGGCAGTGATAGCAGTGGTGCTTGCTTCGAAGAAACTGAAACTTCGTGTCACATGACTCGCAGTATGCGATGCGCGCGGTGGACCGGTACGATGGTCGCTGGGTACCGCCGCCCAATAAAAGGGCCGGGAGTCGCTTCAGCGCCAAATGCGGCTCGAGGTTGAGCATCTATTGTTGGCATTTCCGATGATGAGGGCGATGTAGTTCGATGTCGGGAGTGTATAATACCTGGCCCACCATGCGCTCGCAGACTTTGAGGTTGAAGAATTTGGGGGTCGCGCCCGGGTCGCCAATGACGTAAGCAAAGTAGTGATCAAAGAGCCCAGGGACATTGGTCTCGAGGAAGACGTGCCCCGACTATTCCAATCGACTATGAGACACGCCGTGTGCGAAACCGTCGACGGTTTCGTATGCAACCAGACCCGGACAAAGCTGGACCGCACGATGCTGTGCGACTGGCGCAGCGACGGGCAGCAGTCCAACGCGATCGAGTGGATCGCGCGCACAAAGCCGCGGCGACTTCGACCTGTCGCCTTGTCGTCAAAGGTAATCGTGTCGAGGACCTGGGAGAACCCTCGTTGGTTGAGACCCTTGTTGGCAATGGCGGCATACCTCGAGGAAGCACGAGTCGCGCTTGAGTGTGATCGCCGACGAGATGAACGGACACGCAATCACACTCCATTGGACGCTGGCATGCATGGGACTCGTCGAGCCGGGCGCCGACAAGGTATACAGCGTCTGGCGGTCGACGACAGCTTGACCAATGACCTTGCTGTAATTGCGCAGTTTCTCGTCCGAATTCAAATGAAAAAAATCAAACAGCTCGTCGTACGACGCCTTGATCTGCGACGACCCCGTGATGCCATAGTGCTCGGGTGTATAAATGTCCGTGCCCGCGTGCAACTATTGCACATGACCACGTAGATTCGCAACGATCGATAGAGCCGAAGAGAGTTATACCTGCGCGCGGCGCTTCGTAAACTCGTTGACAAGGACCTTGGTCGGCGGCGCCCGCGCCATGGTGATGGCGTTGAGCACCGTGTCGTGGCAGAGACGCTCGGCCTGCGCCAAGAGGGTTCCGTGATCGCCCGGTGAAAGCGGCGGGCACGTGAAAAAGTCGCTTGGTAGCGGGAGCGCCATGGCAAATTCTCAAGTGATTGCTACGGCGTTCGTATTACTAGGCTCGTCGTCCGCTGCTGCGATTGACAAAAATCGTGTGTGATAGCGGCTGTCACGCTCCGAACTTTGCATTCGCGAATCTCAAAAACGGATCATTTTTATTGATATATAAAAATAAAATGCATTATAAAGTTCGCGCGTTTCAAGTGCAGATAACGCTCGCGCGTGCGATTGGCCACACGTGGCACGATCGTGGCTGTCACGGGATTTTGGTCGGTTGTAGTCGTGCAGTCACCTGGATTCGGCGATGACATCAAATTTTCGCCTGTATCATGTTCAAGGACGCTGGCTGCGGGGGTGCGAGGACACCAACATGATGCCACAGTGGGCAGACCACGCGCAAGAGCGTTGTGCGATTGCGTTGTGCAGTCCAGCGATGCGGAGACTCGTCATATTTTTTGGCGAATCTCACGATAAGATCAGGCAGCGACAACGTCGGACGCGTTTCAAGGGTAAATTAGGTAGAAAACGGATTGAATTGAATTCCATGGCTTGCTAGTCCGAGGATGACTTGTGGTCCAGGTATGAACTCGGAGCGACGAGGCGATTTTCGACACGCACGTCTCGCATCGTCTCATGCACACACACACAGTCAGTCACGCGCGCGATGACTAACTAAAATTCACACACACTGACCACAACGTCGGGTTGAGATGTGCGACAGAAGCGAGGAGTTGTTAATCGACAGCTAAAACATGTATCGTATTACATGGACGCCACGTGGAGGCGCGCAAAACGTTCTGAACGCCGACAGCCGCGTCTGCTTCGTCCAACGCCGGCACGCGTCTCGGGCTGGCGACCCCGTTGCACATCGTTCGAACACGCAGTCGACATTCTAGGCTACTGCGGGGCGGCCACATTTTCTGGCCTTGCTTCGAATGCGCCCCATATATGAGCCCTCCTCCGACCACTGGGCTTTCGCCATCTTGGGTGCTGACGAAGGACGACGTAATAGCTCGTTATCGGTCCAGTCAATACTAGTATGGTCTGTCCACCAACACCAACTGGCGCCGTGTCCATCGCATCCTTCAAGATGACATGGTCCCCGCGTCGGACGCTGGATGCACCTCGCCCTCGAGGCACGTTCTGCGCTACATTGCGAGTGCACGCATCTCGTGCTGGGAAGAGGCCGTGACCCCACACTGTACGCCACCGATTGGACACGACACGCGACGACTGTCCGCATCCCATTCAAAATGTCGTCGGAGTTTAAATGAGTTAGCGGCACCTCTTTTAAGTTGAGTCGCGCGACAAGGCAAACGCCTGCTGCTGGTCGTCGTCGTCGTTGTCACTGGTCCCTCTAACTGCTTTGGAGACGACACCGCGCCGCGTCGTCGTGTCCGGTTGCTTGCCGACGACGGTGAAATTGCCTCTAAAAAACGGCGGCGGCAAGGTCGTCTGTCGAAACAAGTCATCTAGACAACACACTGCGCCTCGGATCAGGTCGTGGTCGTAAATACCCGCCATTTGATTGTTGGCGGTGAAGGCACGCGTCGTGGGCAGTTCCGAGAGCATCGTCGGCGTCTGTCGTCGACGGTACTTGGTGCGTCGTTTGGATGGCGTACTACTGCGCTCGGGGCTCCACCTACACGGCCATAAATCGATGCATGCGTCGCTGTGGCTCCAAATTCT
>NW_012156862.1:6474-7846 GCF_000151545.1 Saprolegnia parasitica CBS 223.65
TCTCGAAGACATTAAACGGTACGATCGAGGCGGTCCAGCTCCAATTGGCGCAGCCGCTCAAGTTCGCGCACCTAACGACCACAATACGCCAACGATTTGTATGGGACCAAGTTAGCACCTCGCGCGCTTCGGCCTCTTCGTCGCCGTTGTAGAGGCCGCAGCCCGCGCGCCACCCGAGCCCCGCGATGGCGTACGCGTCGTGCGAGCTCGGGAGCGACGAGAAAAAGTACGACTTGGTATAGTCGCGCGCCGCGCGGACACGGGGCGCCGGCACGTCCTCGACCACCTCAATGTCGTGTTCGTCGTCCTACGCACGCGATAAAGACAATATTCTCCACAACATATGAAATGCATTCGTACCATGGACCGCCAGAGCTGCGCGGCGGCATCTTCCGACTCCATTTGCGCGCGGTTCATGACCAGCATCTCATCTTCCCACTGCTGGCGCTCCTTGGCCTTGCGCTGCTTGGCGAGGGCGTCATAGTCGATCTTCTCACGCACTTCGACAATGACCGGCGCTTCGATCACCACTTGCACCTCCTGGACCTCGATTTGTGGCGCCACATTGGATTCGAGTTTGCTTTTCATGTCGTCCACTTCAAAGGCCAAGCGCGGCGCTGGCAAAAGCTCATACAAGAGCGGTGGTGGCATCCGGCCGAGCTCGAGGAGCATTTGGAACCGCAGCTGCCGCTTGAGCTTGAGCACCTACAGGACATTCGTATCCATACAAGAATACATCTATCAACCACGCTACTTTTTGTTTTAGAAATTCGACGCGCGCGAAGTGCTCGGCGTTGGCGACTTGAAAGTACCAGTCGTGGTACACGTCGCGATGGGCCTCGAGGTCGGCGTCGCGGCGCAACGGCAAAGGTTTTCCTGGTTGGTGAAATGCCTGCAGCGCCGTGTAAAACGCCACGTCAATGCCCACTTGCGACGCGGCGACTTGCACCTACGTCGAGGATTAGGGTCTATGAGCACCCCAACCAACGTACGGTCTCGTCGGTCGCCGCTTCTTTGGCCTCGTGCCGCAAAAACTCCATACGCGTCGGATTGTTGGTTGTCGTCCACCATGTTAGAAACGCTGCGCAGCGCTCGCGAACGAGGCCTTCGTCGTCTACAGCCCATGTGAAACACATGGTTCGAAATCAAAAATTTCGTAAACTCGAAAAATCGAAACAATCACGAAACACAACATACCCAGCGCCAATGCACTCACTTCGTCGGGCAAAATGATGTGGTGGCGCATGGCTTCGAGGCGGACGCGCACGTCGCTCATTGCGAGCGCGAGTTCCTTCTCCTGCTCGACCGTACTCATGCTTTCCCACGGTACAAACTCGAGGCGTGTTCCATCGGGGAGCGCGATCGGCTGGAA
>NW_012156863.1:0-7007 GCF_000151545.1 Saprolegnia parasitica CBS 223.65
GACATCCTAGCACATCTCCTTGTGCTCCCACGACATGGCATTCACGTCTACTGTACCTTGACGTGGCCAGTGCCAGGAAAGAAGTCGCCATACTAGAAGAAAAACCTCAGTCCAGACGACGATAAACCACAAAAAACCTTGTGGAACGACGCCGTCATGACGCGGTCCGTGACATAAAACGCTTCTTCGACGCCGTCGCCGTGATGGACGTCAATGTCAATGTAGAGCACGCGGGCGTGGTACTTGAGGAGCTCGAGAATCCCAAGCACAATGTCGTTGATGTAGCAAAAGCCGGATGCTTCGGCCTTCTTGGCATGGTGCAGCCCACCGGCCCAGTTGATGCAAATGTCGCTCAGTCCTTGGTTGAGGCGGTACGCCGCGTCTACGCACCGAACGATGTATCTGTCGCATGACCCAAGGCGAAGGGGATGAAGGTACCCAACGAGCCGCCGGCCGAGATTTGACTAAAGTTGAAGACGCCATCAAAGACCGGGCAGTCGGAGAACTCGCCCATGTTGTCTATACAAAGAGGTAGCATCCGAGGCAAGAAGGTGAACGTACATTTGTCGACTTGGGTCTGCATCGACTTTTCAGTCGACGGGCTCACTTTCTGCAGAAAATCGACATAGTCGGCGGCGTGGAAGGCCTTGATTTCTTCCGGTGACGCCCAGTGCGGTTGCTACATCGGGAAAAAGTGACGGGTGCAGAAGAAAAGACACGTACAAACACTTCCATCTTGCGGAAGAGATCGTAGTTGAGCACGAGGTGGTGGGCGAGCTTAAGCCGGTGGGGCTTCATGGGGTGGCCCGGGCCATAGTAAAAGTTGCCTTCCTCCGCTACAACCAGATAGTGTAAGGTATGTACTTGGCATCTTCGAGACGGACGGTGGTAGAAGTACGAGACGCGGGGTTTTCCCATCGAGGACCGACTGCGACGACCAACTACAAACTAGAAATGGCGTCATCACAGCTTCAATGCATTGTATTGATTTATACAGGTAGTATGCATGATGAGAGGTTTTCGATTGCGTTCCTCGCCACTGAAGTCGGCAGTGAACATTTGACGCGTTTGAGGCCGTCAATACTACTTAAGAACGAACTTATTTCAGTGCGAAAAGACCAGGGAGGGCACGGAGGAGATATCGTCATGATAGACAATACGACACAACCACTCTGTCTGTCACTCTTGCAAGGGAATCGCTGGGCGATAAGGTGCTTAGAGAGGGGTCGTCCGTAAAGAATAGAGAAGTAAAGTAATTTACGATTTATGCTCGCACTGCGCCGTACGTAGGGCTACCAGGCACTGCGATAGAGGGAATCGCAGGTCGTGCCTCCGTGAGCATATCCTTGGGTATATCCTTGGGTATATGACCATATAAAGCATATGATTGGTGGCTTATGATCGACTGGAATGCAAACGGGCCAATCAAAACGATACATGGGCACAACCCGGATCTAAGGGATGCGCACCAAGATGTTGCTTCAGGTTCAAAGTCGACGTGTGTCATTTTTGCTGAGGAATATCCAATAGTAGGTTATGAGACACGTTGTCTGTGTCTTGTTAGAAAGATAACGTGATTGTTGGTGAAACTCGCATCGTCTTATAACCAAGTTCGTGTGCTTCTGGCAAAGCTGTCAGCGAGCATGTCGCAGGGCCGCCCTGCACTATTCGATCTCGTGCTCACCAAAGCTCCGAGTGCTCCACGCGATGTCGACACCCAGTGACGAGCCTTGCGGTGCAGACCATGACATATCGTCCACAAAAACGCACAATGACAATTAATTGGGACTTGGACGGAGTTACTGACGAGAATCATGCTCGGGGTTATTGGCGCGTGCTACGTGTCGTTGTCGTCTCGCGGGCGCTTGCGCAACGTGCGCGCATCGCTCTCGGTCATTGCCGTCACGTCGGTCATTGACGTCGCGTCGGTCATCGCTGTGACGGCGAGGATAGCGTCCAGCACTGCGACGTATTTCATGCTGCCGCCCTGTCCGACGTACGTGTCAAACTCGGTCTCGGTTGTGTGGCCTGGCTGGGGCCAATTGCGGAGCTTGTACTTGCAGCACCCGTCGGGCCCGCGGTTGGCGCAGATACCGTCGTCATCCTCATCGAGAGCAAGACGGTTCTCGTACTCATCGCAGTTGGAGGCCTCTTGCAACTCGAGTCGATCGGCGTCGGCGCTGGCCAGCGCGAGCACCTTGTTGCAAGCCTCGTTCGCTCGTTCGCACCGACGTGCAGCGCCGTTGTTGAAAAATTCGAACGCCCATGCAGTCGTTGCGTGACGTCGGGTCGACCTCGATGTCGTCGAGGACAGGCGTCGAGGGGGTGCAGGCGCGCGCCTTGCTCGATCAATGTGGCCCGGCAGTGCGTTGCCACTTGCACAACCACGTGCAGTGGTCGTCCTTGAAGGTATTGGCCATCGAATCGCGGCAAGCTTAGCCATCTCGGCCATTGAATCGACAACGGCAAGGGGCACCGACTCGTTGGCGTTGCTAAGTGTCACGACAGCCAGCCACAAAGCGGCTTGTTTTTTGGGAGCAGCCGCGACGAAAGCATCGATCGTTTCAACCACGAGGGGCGCAAAGTTGCTGGAGAGGCCCATCGCGGATCTCATCTTGGCCTTGAGGACAGACAGAGTTGTGTCGGCACACTTGGAGATCGCGATGATGCCGCCTTCATCACAAAGCGTCTGCATCTTGCTCAAAAGCGCCACGTCGCAGCGGTACATACAGCGCAAGAGTTCGCAGCCGGTCCTCGAGCTCAATCGCTCGAGCGACTGGAGAGGCTCGAGCGCACCGTACGTGTGGAGGATCGCAACCAGCACATCGACGTATGGCTCTTGGCGCAATGCAGGCTGGATGTTGAGAGCCTCGACAGGAACGTACGGGAGGTGTTCCAGTCGCCACTGGACGCTGGCCTCCCGCGAGAGGAGGAGTGTGTACTCGCCCACGGGGTAGCGAATGTTGGAAATGGCAGCCACGAACCCGAGCGGGAGACGGTAGCCAAACCAGAGGCTCTCGATGTTGTGTGGTGCTACGTCACGGAGGTACCACTCAAAAGTGCTCATCGATCCGCGACTCACCAGGCCACTGCGCCTTGAGGGTCAGCACGTTGTGCCAATACGTCCAGAAGAAGTTGCATTCGGAGCGCTGCCGCAGCAGCTTGCACATGCCGTTCTCGACGGCGCCAGCCAGACCCGCCAAAAGACGAGCGATCGAGTCCACGCCGCGTGGGATCCAGCGCTGGATAAGCCGGAGCATAGCCGCGTGCAGCGCCATCCAGCCGTGACAAGTGCGGGTGGCGTTCACATACTGCTGGATCATGACCGCGTCGCACGCCACGGAGCCGTGGCAATGACGACGTCGCCGGGAAAGCCACGATTTCGGTGCAACGACAAAAATCACCGTTGAAACACACCATCGATCGAGACCTCCGCCTCGCTCGCCAAGCGGTGCGCAAGATTTTCTGGTAGCTCTGTGGTGCGTAGGAGGCAGCGAACAGGACTGATGGAAGAAGGTTGCGATATTGCGTGCAGACGAGTTTAGTTTTACGATGAGATGGGAGCTATGCGTCCAATATTGCGTCCAATACGGCGCTTACCAAGACCAAGGATCCGTCCGAAAGCGTTCTACGCGCCAACATGAATCGGTTGTGGCGTCGCTGCAAGCCGACGACGCCATCACGCATGGACAACATCGGGCCCGAGATCCCTTACCTCTTAGCCCCGAATCTTTGAACCTCTCGACGACAATTCAAACCGGTATGGTGCCAAGGTTCCACTGCCCATTCGTACCCTTTCCACACGTCTACAGCTACATGGTGTGCTGGTCGCCGCCTTGGCGCTTGGCACGACCACGTTGAAGTTGCCAAAAGTGATTGCGCAATCCCTGCCGGAAGATCGCGAATTGCTCGGTTTCCTTGCGTTTCATTGGCTCGTATTGTGTCATTTCGCTGACGAACGCATGCCTGCAGACGCAACCGAGCTTCGGCGCTTGCTAAGCCGCGAAGACACGCCTGTGGTGCTTCCTTGCTGCTACGACGGTCTCTCGGCGCGCCTTGTCGAGCGCGCGGGCTTTGAGTGCACCTTTATGACCGGCTTTGGCGTCTCGGCCGTCCACGGGTTTCCCGACACGCAGCTTATCTCGTACGAGGAGATGGTCGCCTCCGCACGCCGCATCTGCGCCTCGCTCTCGAGCATTCCGTGCATCGGCGACGCCGACACGGGCTACGGCAACGCGATCAACGTCAAGCGCACGGTCCGAGGCTACATCCAGGCGGGCATGGCAGGCATCATGCTCGAAGACCAAGTCATGCCCAAGCGCTGCGGCCACACCAAAGGGAAGCAGGTCGTCTCGCGCGACGAGGCCTTCACGCGCATTCGAGCGGCGGTCGACGCGCGTCGCGAGAGCGGCCGTGACATTGTGCTCGTCGCGCGAACGGACGCGCGCGGTACGCACTCGCTGGACGAAGCCATCGCGCGCTGCATCGAGTTTCATCGGCTTGGCGCCGACGTCACGTTTCTCGAGGCGCCGCAGAGCGTTGATGAAATGAAGCGCATCTGCCGCGAAGTGCCGGGCTGGCGCATGGCCAACATGCTGGAGCACGGCGTGACGCCGATTCGACCGGCGGCCGAGCTCAAAGCCATGGGCTTTCACCTCGTCGCGTACCCGCTCACGATCCTCGGCGCCAGCATCCAGGCCATGAATAGCGCGCTCGCTCACTTGCGCACGCACGGCCACACGCCCGTCGAGACACTGCCGACCTTCAACCAGGTGCTACATTCCAGTGTATCCGAAGCTGTAGCTCCTGCATTCTAGATCAAAGCCGATGTGGGGTTTGACGAGTACTACGTTGAAGAAGACAAGTACCGGTTCGAGTCTGCCTCGTAGACATCGTTTGCACCTTCAGAGAGTACGCATTCAGAGACATCTGGTAGCGGGGGCACGTCGTCTCTTAACCCTCCAACGCTAACAAAATGGGCTCGTTCGTGTACCGCCTAGGCTGCGTGTGAAAGAATAGTATCGCCTGGCGCAAGCAGAGGGTCTTGGAAGAGTCGTGTCCAGCTTTTCAAAACTCTCCGCGTCCACCAGCGTCCAGTCGACGTCGCCGAGCAATGGCTTCACGGACCATTGGCCGAGAAGTGCTAGTACTGGTGCCGCGTCACTGCTCGCGTCGAGTCCTCTAGCAACTCGATGCCAACGCCGTCGACAAGATCGCAGCCACGTTGGTTCGCTTCGCATTTCTACGGCGAGCGACCCACCGGTACATTATAATTGTACGGTAGTGTTGAAGCTCTCCTTCGAGCACAACATGCCGAGGCGCATCTTCACGTGCTTGTAGTTTTCTGACGGAGGCTCAATGCCACCACTCATATTTTATGCCCCGCGAGCAATACATGGGGACCACGCCGAGATGGTACCAAAGATGTCGACCGACGATTGGCTTGGACGTCGAATGCAGCAAGATGAGGCTTCCGAGTGCTTTCTGTGGTGTGCAATTTTGATCATGTTTGCTATTTTGAACGCAAGATGCGTTAGCATGTTACCGAGCGTTCAAAAGCCATAAGCCATCAAACGCTTACGGTGGAGAGCAGCGGCTACCTCGGCCGCTCTCTCCGTCTCGTACACGACCACCGGCACCAAGTAGCTGCCGTCGCTGGGCGTCGCGAGGTTGAGTGTGGTGGACGACGCCATGAGCTCGCGGAGCGCGGCGACGCGGTGATGGCCGTCCAGAACAAAATACATCTCGTCCTTGAAGACGACGCGGATCCTATCAGTGCGATCGTAGCCAGACGTCGCAATATGGCGACGCAGCTCCGCGACCGTCGTCGCGTCAGTCCCTGAAAAGTAGGTGTTGTCCAAGATGTCGTGGGCGATGGACGAGAGTGCGATGTCGCACGTGTCTACACACGCGTCCAACGCCATTCGCTTGAATGTCGGTGGGACGCTCGCGGGCTTCTCGGCGGCGTCCGTCACAATGGTCCGCTCGGCGTGTCCGTCGTGAGCCTCCCCGAGCTAGTGCGGCGTGTGACGGCAAGGACGACGTCGGAGTCCGAATCGCTGCTGCTACCCTCCGTTGGCAGCATGTCGTGCACGGAGCGAGCCATGACTTGGGCGCTCGAAGTAAAATCTCACAGTGCCCCTTTGTCCAGTGGGCAGTTGGAGATTGATCGTTCTAGATTCGGCGGGCTCGGATTGGCTGAAAAGATGGATCCTCTCAACGGGTCGATCTTTTTGTCACCGCCACGGCAGCCCCAACGGCGTTGATGGCCCACAGCTTCTTGGGCGTGTACACGTATCGGGAGATGTGCAACACTAGACTAGCTGCACGGTACAGAATATGATTTTCTGCGCGGACACGAAGCATGGTGAGGTTGTTACTGTATACCCTAGGAATGTACTCGGACAACATGGTTCAGTAATCTGATGGGCTTGCGTAGTGCTTGGGATAAACAGCTGCAACTCGAAGCGTTGTCCCCTTGAGCTCGATTGCGACCAAGGGCTTGGAATAACGCCGAGTACACCACGTCTTTTGAGTGCTACATATTCTGACTTTTCGATGACTGCGTGGTGCCTGCATGGGCTCAAGGACGTCGGTGTTGACGAGGAAGTATCAACTTTGTTCTCGTACTACGTTTCTTCTTACAGCACTGTATATCATGTGTTTACTTCTTCTTGGCCGGTGCCCGCGCGCGCTTGGGCGCCGACCCCGCGGGCTCCTTGCCCTTCCGCTTCGCAGGCGCCTTGGCCGCGGCTTTGGCGGGCGCTTTCTTTTGAAACTGCGACACATCGTCGTCGTCGTCGTCATTGTCACCGTCGTCGGCCATGAGACCGTCGTCGTCGCCGAGGCCGTCGTCGTCCGCCGCGGCCTTTTTGGACGTCTTCTTCTTGGCCGGGTTGGCCGCGAGGTTCGCTTCGACGAGCGCCTGCGACTTGTGCACGCCCTTGTTGTATTTGCGCGTGAACGCACTCTTGGCCTTTGTATCGAGCTCGGCGTACGAGTGCCGC
>NW_012156864.1:0-7003 GCF_000151545.1 Saprolegnia parasitica CBS 223.65
GTGTTGCGCTATTGCGTGGACAACAACACGCTTCGAACAATGCTGCGCTACCGCTGGGGCCAAGGCAGCCGGGACCTCGACTCAGTCCCGGACGACGAACTCTACGCGTTCTTCAAGACCGACTGCGAGCGCGTGAAGACCAACGTTGCGGACTTCTTTGCGCGTGTGCGTCGGGAACTTCGGTGCGACTGTCGTAAGGCTCCGCGGCTCGCCAACCTGGCCGCTCCTTACAAATCAAATAGGGATGTGATTGACTTTACTACTGCCTGGGCAGGACTGCTCGGGCGTCGCTACACTCGTTGACCGTCGATTGGCTCGTTTGGTGTTTCATCAACTGGCTCGCCTTGGTGCGCCGGGCTCCGACAAGTGCGTGCTCAGCTCTCGTACTTGACCGGGGTGCGATCTTTCGAAGGCCATTTCCGAGCCTCACGACAGTGCCCACGTCAGTTGAACCTTCGACCGACGACCATCGGAGGCTCCACACTTGGATCGGCCCTTCGACCCAGGCACGTATCGTACGACAAGGCGACATGGACGACACCGAGATGCCCGGCTACAGCAACAAACGTCGTGCCACCGGACACGCGACGAGAGCGCCGTCCACGAGTTCCGATGAGTTCATGGCGTCGATCACCGACCGGCTTTTCAAGCTTGAAGCCGCCCTCGCGGCGACAACGATCTCCGACCCGAAAGCATGCGCGTCGACCGACACGGCGGCTGGACGCCCATGTAGTTTGACGCGAGACACTTGCAAGTGGCGCGCCGCCGGTCACCACACGGACGTGACACGTACGAAGCGCGCCGCCGAGGTCAAGTTCTGTAACAAGTACTTGGCGCGGCAAGGGCGCAACTGTCGTAACCTGGCGGGTCCTGAATCGGCCCGGTGCTACCGTCACCCGGAGACAGCCCAGCCCGGGCAGTAGTGGTCACAAGCCCGTCGCTGCCTTACGGGCCCGCTGGTGCGGACCCGTCCGTGGCATCGGCGGGCGGAGACTCTTCGTAAGTCTCATCAACATGATCAGCTTGATTCTTGAAGGCAGCGATCAGGCTTGGGTCGACGTCTCGAGACAGGACCCAGCGTGTGTCCCCGTCGTCACACTTGACCTTCCATTCATGGACGACGCGCTTCCACCGGTCCAGCTTCCGACGGCGACGATGTTGGACAACCTCGATGGCACGCCAGTTGTGGCGGGCGTTGCGTACAGGCGTGGCGCGATCGAAGAGCGGAGCAAGCTCTTCGTCCCACGCAGTTCCGGATCCGTCGACATCTTCCGCGTCCTCTTCGACCGTGTTGTCCGCGGCGGAGACGAACGGACGCAGCCGCGTGGCGTGTATCGCAGACTTGAGCACGCCTCCGGTGGGCAGGCCGACTCGGTACGTGAAGCCGTTGCGCGAGAGAACGAGCAGTGGCCCCTTCCGCTGCATCCGGAGTTTGCCTGGGAGATTGGCGTCACTTGGGCTGCCGGCAATCGGTACGAGGAGCCACACCTTGGACCCCACGGCAAATTCACCGGACCGGTATCCTCCCCGAGCGAGCCACGCCGCGTTCTTGGTGTCAATCGCGGCACGGTTTCGCTCGATAGCGGCCTCGTTCGCTCGCCGCACGTCGTCGTTGATGCGCACCATTTCGGGCAGCAGTTGCTCGACAAACTCAGCGCAGTCTTCGTACGCCGGGTCCTTGGCCCGTCTCATCATGCGCTCGGTCGGAGTGAACGGTTCTCGCCCGAAAAAGGCAAAGAACGGCGAGTAGCCCGTGGCGGTGTGGATGGCTCGGTTGTACGCAGTCGTCACGGCCGGGAGGTGCTCGTCCCAATCCCCGTGATGTTCGTCGAGGAGGCAGCGCAACCGTTCCTTCAACACGCGGTTGACGCGCTCGACGATCGCGTTGGCTTGCGGCCGGTACGCAGTCGTCGGGCAATGTTTGACGTTGTGCATCTCATAGAGACACTGGATCACCGACCCGAGGAACGCGAGGCCACGATCCGACACGAGAGCCCGCGGGGCGCCGAACGGCTGGAAGATGAAATCGTGGAGCACGTACGCGGCGGTCGCCGCCGACTTGTCCTGCACCGCGATGCACCAAATGTGTCGGGTGAACAGGTCCGTGACCACGAGGATGTACTTGTTCCCCTTCGTCGTCGGGTGGCCCGGAAAGTCAGCGTGGTCGACCGAAAGAGTGTCCATCGGCGCATATCCCATGCGTGGTCGCCCACTTGGTGCGTGCACGCCGTGTCGCGCGTGCTTGGAGGCTTGGCATCGCACGCACGCTCGCACGAACCGCTCAACGTCCACGTACATGCCCGGCCAGAAACCGACGGCCGTGAGCTTGTCGTAGGTCTCCGAGACGCCACCATGCGACTCGCCCGTCCCGGCGTGGGCTTCCCCGACCATGTCCGAACGCAACGGCCCGGGGATGACGCTGACGGGCCGTCCCTCGGCGTGTCCCCGTCGGTAGGCGCTCTTGCGGACAATCTTGCAGAGCACCCCGTCGACCATGGCATATTCGCGCACATCTTGTCGTTTGTATGTCGGTGGCGCTGTCGCCTCGCCTTCCTCGAGTGCCTTGATCATCTCGGCCATCCATGGAGTGCCTTCCTGCCCCGACCGCAGGCGGCGGCGTCGTGCTTGCTCCATCGGGTTGGCCTCAGCGTCCTGCGCGTCCACGGCGGACACCACTGTGGGACAGTGGTAGGGTTCGACAGCGGCCCATGGGACGACCGTCGTTGTCGAGCGCATCCATGCCTCGACCTCGTCCGTGCTGATCGGCCGACCGTGCGAGATGTTGTTGTCTTGTCGCGGCGGTCGGTCGAGCGCAAGGTTCGTGACGTAGTCCGCCACTTGGTTGTACTCCCGAGGTATGTGGTGCACAACCCATGCGTCGAACAGCCCGAGTCGTCGCTGGATGCTGGCCACCCTCTTGCGTAGCACTTCGTCTTTGGGCGAATACACGCGGTGCACCAGCTTGCAGAGCAACTCGGAGTCACAGAAAGCTACGAGAGTCCGGGCGCCGAGTTCCCAGGCCGCGTCGACGGCCGCTTCGAGACCAGCGGCTTCTTGTTGGTTCACGGTCACGGCGCCTTCGTCGCGGCGCCCTCCCACCCGGACCAGTCGAGTGCCGTCGGCCGTCCAGACGCAGTACCCAAAGCCGCTGATGAGGTGCCCACGATTGGCGCCATCGCTGGACACAATGGCGGCGGGGGAGTCCATGTTTGGCCAAGCGAACGGCACCTCCCGACGCGCGTGGACATAGTCGTCCATCGGAGCACGTCCCAGTAAAAGCTCGGCCGGGTAGTGCTGGCGCTGCTTCGTTACTTGCACGTCGAGCTGCAGAGTCGACAGCTCAAATTGCCACTTGTCGAGGCGGCCAAATGGCATCAAGTGGTTGATCGCCCAGGCTAGGTTGCGTTCCGTCGTGAAGACGCGCGTGGGCACCGAGTGAAAGAAATGCCTCCACTGTCGCACCCCGAGTCGTACAGCGAGCATCGCCTTCTCGACGCGCGTGTAACGCAGCTCGTGATCGTCGAGGCAGGCGCTCGCAAAGCCAAGTGGTCGCTCTGCGCCGTCGACCGTCTGCGAGAGCACGCACCCAATCGCTGAAAAGTCCGAGGCGATCGTGAGGTTGAACGGCTGCGTCTCGTCGGGGGTGTGCAGCGCCGTGATGTCATTAATGAGCGTGATGACGTCCTGGAGTGCTCGCTCGCCGATGGAACCCAGCTCAAACGGGCCCTGGGCATTGACCATTGCAAACAAGGGAGCCGCCGCCGTCGCGAAGCCTGGAGCGAAACGTCGGTAGTAGCTTGCCCGCCCGAGGAACTCGCGGAGCGCGTCCGCACTGTCGATCGCCGGCGTCTCCACGATTCGGCGGACGAGGGCTCCCTTCGGGCGGATCACCCCATCACCTTCGAGGATGTGTCCGAGATATTCGACTCGGTCGGCGTTCCAGATGCACTTCTCACGGCGTAGCGTCCAGCCGCCCGCGGCCATGAGTCCGAGTGCGATCTCAACGTGCTCTTGGTGGTCGGCCGGGTCGAGCGAATGGACCAGCACGTCGTCCACATACACTTCGATGAAGATGCCGAGATATTCGTCCAGCGTCGCGACCATGAACGATTGCATCGCTCCCGCCGAGTTGACGCCGCCCATGAGCATGCCTGTCGGTACGAACGTCCCATCTTCCGTGACGAAGGCGAACTTCTCTCCTTCACCTTCCGCAAACCGCACTTGCCAGAACGACGACGCCGAGTCGAAAAGAGTGAACCGCTTCGAGTTGGCCACCCTGGCCAAGATGTCGTTGATCCGCGGGATTGACGACGAGACGACAACGGTCTGCTTGTTGACTTCGCGCAGGTCGTTCACAAGCCGCCATTGGCTCGGGTCGTTAAGGTCAGCGTTGGTCCCCTTCGGTCGTAGGAACGCGGGGTGTGCCCACGTACTATTTTCGACTCGGACGACGAGGCCGTCACGCTCCATTTGCCGGATGATCTCGCGGATGATCGCACGCTTCCTTGGCGACATCGGATAGAACGGCAGCTTGATGGGCTCTCCTCGGACGTCGACACGATGCTGGAAGTGCGGCGTCTGCCGCACAGGTTCCCCCTTCCGAGCAAACATGTCCTGGTGCACCTCCCACAGGTCGCGAACCCACTGTACGTGGTCGCCAACTGGGTACGGGATCTCCTCTTCGTCTTCCTCTTGCTCCACCGCGAGCAGCCGCGCGTCACCGTCCGAGTCTTCTGCGGCGTCTTCGTTTCTGGACGTAGTGAGCACGAGGCGGTCCCGCAGTGCGATCATCGAGACACCGTGAGTCAGAATGTAGTCCAGGCCCAGAATGCCGTGGTGCGAGAGTCCCGCGCAAACCACGAACGGGTGCTGCACCGTGGACTCACCCACCGTGGTCGAGATCACGCACTTGCCCAGGACTTGCATTGGCGCGCCGCCTGCTCCCTTGAGGGTGCGCTGGAACGGCTGTAGTGGCGGGCATCCGCAGCGCCACCACTGGTCTTCATCGAGGACGGACACCATCGCTCCCGTGTCGAACAGAAGCGTGGCTCCGGCGTCTTCGAGCGTAGCCGGCACGAGTAGCTGTGGGCATCCAGACGCTAGTAATTCTTGTCGCTCGAAGTGTACGAGGCCCACCTCCGCGGGCGTATCGCGGCCCACGGCTACGAGTCGGCCATCGTCTGCGCTCGTTTCCCATCGGCGGTAGTGGGAAGCCCATCGTCGCACGTCCTTGCCGACCGCCGTCGGGTCCGGGAACATGAGCACGGCTCGACGAGACGCCCCTGGTGTCTGGACGTCTTGCGACCCTTGACCGTCGTCCCAGGCCTGTCCGGGGAGCTCGTCATCCCCGACAGCGAGTGCGCTCTGGCCCGGCTCGGCGTCTTCTTCCGTCATTCCCGCGCCTTCCTGGTCGCGGTCGTCTTCTTCCGTCATCCCCGCGCCTTCCTGGTCGCGGTCTTCCTCTTCCATCATCCCCGCGCCTTCCCGGTCGCGGTCTTCCTCTTCCATCATCCCCGCGCCTTCCTGGTCGCGGTCTTCTTCTTCCATCCTCCCCGCGCCTTCCTGGTCGCGGTCTTGTCGTCCTTCTCCATCCTCCCCAATCTGTCCCGCCGTTGCTGCGGAAACAGAGTCGAGATGTGTGGAGAGCTCAAACGCCAAAGTCGTGTTTTGTTTAACGGCGCGGGTCGTGGCCGTCAACACGTCTTTGTGAGCTCCCTCGTGTCTGCCGATCGGCGGCTTCGCTCTTAGCCCCGATCCGACCGAAAATCCGGCTCCTCTTCGGCGACGGCCGCAACTTCTGCGGTGTTGGGGACCGATTGGCTCGGCGTATTCGGTCGCAAGTCGGCAAGACAGGCACGCACGGTGGCCGCGATCGCGAGTTCGAGGTCTTTCATCGACAGGCCGGGCGGGCTCGCTGCGGCACGAGCGTCGTCTTCCGCCCGCTTCTTAGGACACTCGAAGCGCCGGTGGCCCGTTTTGAAGCAGTGGTAACATGTCCACGGCCTCGGCGCAGCTGGGCTCGCCCCACCGACGGCAGCGGCCATCACGTTCACATGCGTTGGGGCGCTCGCGGCGGAGTCGTCGATCCATCCTTGGTTCCCCTCGTCGATCGAATGCACGAGGCGTGGGTTTCCTCGAGCACGTGGGGCGATGGTCGGGGGACGTGCCGCTCGAGTGTACGGGCCCGGGTCGAGGCGACTCATCGCGAGGCGCACGCCCCGCTTGAAGGTCTCCCACTGCCCGTCGTTGGGGAGGCCGACAATGGCGCCCTTCACCGCGTGGTCTCTCATGCCCCTGATGGCCTTCTCGATGACGCGGCTCTCGTCTTGGTCCCGGCCCGTGAGGCGTGCGAGGGCCATGACGCGATCCAGGTAGTCGTCGAGGCGCTCGAGCCCGTCGCCCTCGTCTTCTTGCTGTACTGCGTCGAAGAGGGAGTCGATCTGCTCGCGGGTCCCGATGAAGCGTTCGTAGAAAGCCTCGACGAACTCGGTCCATTGGTCGTCCTTCAAGTTGGTCCGATCCCACTTGGACTGGTCGAAAACTTGATTGGCCCAGTTGTACTCGGCCGGTCCGAGCGAGTCAAAGAGGAGGACGCTGCGGTGGTGTGCCGTGTTGATCGTTCGCTCGGCGAGGTTGTTCACATGGCGGATGTACGACGCTGCCGCCACACCGCCCGCCCCGTTGAACTTGGGCACTCGCTCTGGCCGATACGCGGCCAGTGCGGGCGTCGTCGGGTTGGACTTGGCGTCGATGCCCTGGAGTACGACCGTAGCAGCGTTCGTGCAGGCGACCGTGTGCTGGAGCTGTTTCTGTATCATGGCCATCATGTCCTTGCTGTCTTGGCGTTCCATTGCCGCTTGCTCCTTCATCTCGTCCATCTGGCCGGCTTGCTTGTCCAGGATCGTCGCGAGGGTGTCTTGGTACTGCGTCATGCTGTTGCGCCGTCTCATGGGGAGATGGAGGGCCGGCTGGGCGGCCGGGTCGATCCCGATGGTTTGGATCT
>NW_012156865.1:0-7001 GCF_000151545.1 Saprolegnia parasitica CBS 223.65
ACAAGCAGCTCGAGCACTGGGTCGAGAAGACAAAGCCCAACACGTTTTGGCTCACGGGCTTTTTCAACCCCCAAGGGTTCCTCACGGCCATGCGCCAAGAGGTGACGCGGCACCACGTCAACGACAAGTGGGCGCTCGACGACGTGGTCTACCACACGGAAGTCACCGAATATGAGAAGCTCGAGCAGATCCGGCAGGCGCCGAAAGAAGGCGTTCTCATCCACGGCCTCGCGCTCGAGGGCGCGGGATGGCACAAGGGCAATGCGACACTTGTCGAGTCCGAGCCCAAGCGGCTTTTTGCGGCGCTCCCCGTCCTCTTTGTGACGGCGACGACAAAAGCCCAGAAGAAAAGTCGATCCGGCGACTATGGTCCGTACGGCGGCTTTGAGTGTCCCGTGTACAAGTACCCGTCACGGAACGACCGCAACCTCATCTTTAGCGTCACGCTGCCATCGCGCGAGCACCGCCCGCTGCACTGGATCCTTCGCGGCGTCGCGCTCCTGTGTACGACCGAATAAAAAGGGAAAACTCAGATCTCAACGTTTTTACTTTTGCTTGGTGTTGAGTTTGCACTTGTCGATGGCCAGCGTACTTGTACTACCGTGTACTCGAGAGAAGTTGGCGTGATGGATACCTGTCCAAGCCGCATCCAACGAGCTCAGGTTCCTGGCGAAGCGTCGTTGGCACCCACGTGATCCACGCACTGATTACCGCGGAACAAGCACGACATGGCTATGTACAGTGTACTGCGCCGCGACACCGCAGGCCTCGGCGCAACCATCCTGCCCGTGTACCAAGGCGGTGGCCCGGCCACCGGTATGCGCGCCTTGTACATCAAAGACGGCGCAACGAGGATCGTCATCACGTTAATACCAACGACCGACGTGGTGACGGTAAAAAGAAAGGGCGCCATGTTGAAATACTGTGTACTGTACGAAGAGGCAGGCGGAGCGTTCGCGCGCCTGGGAACAATGAGGCGGTCGCAAGTAGTAGCTTGTGGAGATTGCGCGTGGGAAGCCGCATCGAACGTTGCCAGAGACAGACTCGCGTGACGTGGGCGTCGCGTGCTTGGCACCGCACCGACCACGAGAACTCGCGGGCCTTTTTTCGCTTGCTTTTTTCGCGCTTCAAGAAAGTGAGCTTGTTGAGCTCAAGTGGTTGGCGACCGAGAGGCCTCGACTCGCGGCGTCGGTCGGGAACAGAGTCGGCGGCGGCGTGGACACCTGCATGTTGAAGTGGTCGAAAGGTGCACCTTCAAGTTTCGCTGGCAGCACGCCATGGCGCCGCCGTCGGCCCTACGGTACGGACGCGCGAATTACTCACCGCCTGTCCTATACTTGGCGTTTGTATCTTCTTGTCCGGTTGCGGATATCCGGGCCACCGACTTTTTGCTAGCATGCTCGACGCGCAGCAGCTCGTGGACGAGCTCCAATGCGCCATCTGCCTCCACCAGCTCTTCAAGGTAGACTGCATGAGGCATGGTGCGGATGATGCTCATTGAGATGCGCTAGCCGGCGACGCTCACGTGTGGCCACTCGTACTGGTGCGCCGATCCTCCTCCTCCTCCTCATCTCTCCTCCTCACGACTGCTGCATCTCGTCCATCTAGTCGGCTCTGCTTGATCGACGCGTGCACGGGCCAGGACGAGACCTTCTCCAGCTGCATCTGTCCCATCTGCCGCGAGTCGATCGGATTTGAGATCTCAAAGCTCAGCGTCAACGTCGCGCTCTGGAACGTTGTCCGGCTCGTGTGCCCATCGACGCTGTGCGAGCGCGTCGAAGAGGCCAACTTCCAGCGTGCGGTCGCCGACTGCGAAAAGCTCGGCGGCAACACCGCTGCCGAGAGGCAAAGCCGACTCAGCGACTCGGCCGAGACGCCAAACGACGACGACGAGTACGACGACGACGACGAGGAAGAGGGCGACAATGGCTACGACGACGACGACGCCTACGACGACGACGACGTCGAGTCCGACACGTACGTGATCGACGGCGAAGCACGCAGCATCGTCCGGGGCATTGTGTCGCCGGACGGCCGCTCGAGGTAGACGCCTTTTTATGACGTGGCGCGCGCTCACGCTGTCTAGCATTGCGCTAGGTATCGTGCGGTTTCCTGGCTGTCTACAGACCCACTGCTTGGAGCAAGAGTGCACCATCGCCATGCTGCACTCGACCGCTGTGGTACTCTGCGCCACCGTGACGCGTCGCTGGGCGTGGATGCTGATGATGATGATGATGGTTGTAGGACGAGAACGAGTTTCCCGTAGTCGTCTCGGAGCTGCACGAAGGATGGGTCCAGCGCCGAAGCCCGCACCCGAGCTTGATGACGCTGACCGTGCTCAACCGTTGCGTACGTCGACTGCATGCATCGTGGTTCGCGCGCTCATGCTGGCTGGGCAACTAGGACGAAATCGTACTCGAGCGCACGTCGCTGCCCGTCGATGGTCGCGTGACCTTCCCGAATCTGTACGTGGACGGCCCGTCAGGTACGTGCACCACGGTCTCTGGAGCTGCTCTCGATCTGCATTGTAGGCGAGTACGCCTTCCGCTTCTACGACCTCTTTACGGGCGCGAGCATGGAGGTCAAGGCGCTGCTGCGAGCCACGAGACGCGGCAGCCTCGTCGGCTAAGGAAGTTTGAGTGTATAAAGTAGATTAAGAAGCGCCACCGTCTGCACCTTGTTGTTTCGGTCCTCCCTTGCACAAGTTTGCGCTGTGGTGTCAACTGTACCGACGTGCCTCCTGACCGACCTACTACTGTCCACCGTCGAATCGGACCGATGGAAGCGTCGACTTGGCGCCCAGCAACTGCGCAGGATACATTCCACACGCAGCAGAGCCCACTCATCCCTCGCCTGTGCGTCTGCCGTCGA
The DNA here is from genome assembly GCF_000151545.1 of Saprolegnia parasitica CBS 223.65. Taxonomy (NCBI): domain Eukaryota; phylum Oomycota; class Saprolegniomycetes; order Saprolegniales; family Saprolegniaceae; genus Saprolegnia; species Saprolegnia parasitica. The sequence goes on from NW_012156865.1 coordinate 2,872, forward strand.
GTTGCATTCGCCAGCGGTGCGCTCAACGCTCGGTGCGGACGAAGGCTGCGGCCGCCTTGGCCACCTCCAATGCTAGCTCGAGTCAAAGCGTACTCCTTTCGGCAATCCAGCAAGAGGCACGCTGCTCGATGCATACCAGATGCTTTGGTCACAAGACATGAGGCTGAACAGACGTGTGCATCTTCATGTTGTCGATTGCACGGCGATTAGGCAATGGTCGGGCGCTGAACGCCACACTCGCTGCAGAAGCGCGCGGTCGGCGTCGCAAAGGCGTGGTTGCAGTTGGGGCAATTGGACGCGAGCTGCGCCGTCGCGCCATGCGTCGCCTTTTGCGTCTGGCCCGTCTTGTACATGGAGTGGTAGTAGTTCATGCGCTCGAGCTCTTCCTTGGCATCCGAGAGGAGGAGCGCAATGGCCTTGGCGTCGCGGACGTGGGCCTTGTCGCGGAACTTCATCTGCACGTACGCTCGCATCGTCGCGCGGTGCGTCTGCTCGGGGCACCGCGCTGCCGACTGCAAGCAGTGGCGGTAGACCTGCAGCACCTCTCTCCGCAGCGCCGACATGTGAAAATACGCGCTAGAGTCCCTGATTCACGTGAAACAACACGCTAAAGTGGGTTCAATCGACGTTTCGAGAAGATAAGATGCGAGAGAATGGTCTTGAGGTTGAAGGCAACGGATAGGCTATCGTACCACGCACAGAAGTGTCGCTCTCTAACTACGCAAGGTCAACGCGTGGTTGGTGTCGCCGATGCGCCGCAGAGCCTGCGCTTCATTTGTCGTCATGAGTGGTGGCGACCTATATAACGCGATAGGTTAAATTACACCTCTATAATAAAATGTCCTGTCGGAGTACATACGAATATGGAGGTTTCGCATTAGTTGCCAAAGATCCCGTGGAGATCGCAGCAGGATGGACGAGGTCCGGGCCAAGCTCATGGACGAGCTGCAGTGCATCATCTGCCATGAGCACCTCTACAAGGTACATCCCATGAAGGCCTCGTCGGATGCATGAGCTCTGTCGTGGGCGTAGCCGGTCTCGGCGTCCTGCGGCCACACCTACTGGTACGACGCTGCTCTTCCATCGCCTGCGTGATCATCATGCGCTAGCCGGCTCTGCCTCATCAAGTCGTGCGACGCCCAAGACGGCAACGCGACCGAGTGCTTGTGCCCGATCTGCCGCGACCCGATCTGCGTCTGCTTTGAGAAGCTCAACATCAACGTCACGCTCTGGAACGTCGTACGCCTCTTCTACCCAAACGAGCGCGACGACGACGAAGAAGAGAGCGCGTACCAGCTCGCCAAGTCCAAGTACGAAGTCCGGCAGCGCGTTCGCGACCTGCAGAACGCAGCGGGTGCACCCCGCCCCGTCGATGACGGCGACGCGTCCTTTGACGACGAAGCCTTCTCGGACGCCGACGACCAGCATGGCGACGACGACGACAACCCGCATCAGATTCGCGTTGACCGTGTCCATGCCGAAGAGCTCCATATCGTCCGGAATGTCATTATCGACGAAGACGACGAGAACGTCGACGGCTACCGTGCGATGCGGTTTGGTTGCGGGCGACCGCATGCGCTTACGGCTCTCCTCGATAGGATGGCCTTTGGTATCATGGACTTTCCCAGCGTGCTCGAGGCGTATACGGAGCATCAAGCATGCACGCTTGTCATTCTGCAGATGGAAGAAGTACGTCCCCATGCTTGCTGCGTGGCATTCCAGACTTGCATTAGGACGAAGAGATCACGGAGGGATTCCCTACCTTTATGGCCGAGTCGGGCGAAGACGACAACCTCGTTGTCGCTAACCACTACAGCGAGGTCACGCTCACGGTGCGGGACGAGACGGTATACTATCCGAGTGCATGGAAGGATGCAGTGCGATGCTTGCGTAGCGTCACATTGTGCTGGAGCGTACGGCGCGCTGCCAAGCAGGCTCGGTGTCCTTTGAAGCGCTCCGCCTTGATGTCCCCGAAGGTAATCTGTGCGATCTGCCACGCGTGTATACAGTAGAGTTGTAGGGATGTATACCTTTTGTTTTCGGGACCTCGCCTCGAATGTCTTTATCGAGATCGAGACGCTGGTTCGCGACGGTGTCAACGACGGGTACAGAATACGGTCGCCAGTGCGCCGCGCGGCCGTCTCGGGCTTGCTGCAAGAAGCCACGGACAGGTCGCGGCAGCGCGCCAACACCCGCCGCGACTATGTGAGTGACGACGACGAAGGGTATGGCCACGAGAGCGACGACTCGTTCATCGTCAGCGACAACTATGTCTCGGACGACGAGGTGGACGAACCTGCGTCCCGCGCTGCGGATCTTCGCGAAGATTATGACGAGGATGACGACGCGGACGAGGACGAAGAGATTGTGCAAACAACGAGCCGGAAACGCCCGCGCCTACGCATGCTGGACGACGACGAAGATGACGACGACGACGACGACGACATTCTGCCGCCAGCCTCTACGTCCAAGCGATCGCGACTGCTCGTGGTCGATGACGACGAATCGAGCGCCGGAGAGGACTGAGAAGCTAGTATTTGTTTTGTAACGTATGCGTGGCAGCCTGTCGTCCTTCCATTCTAGAGACTTGACGTGGACTAGCGGCGCTTTGATTTGCTTGCAGCGCGTCGCAATCGCACAGGCGGTTGCTTCTTTTGTGTCGTGTCCACAGCAAGGTTCAGTCAACGAGGAGCTAGTATCGACAGTGCGATGCTGTGGGGTCGAGCGACGTATTCTGGGCGCATCGCCGAGCGCTCGAGACGAGTGCCAAGGTCCATCATGTATACTGTAGTTGGACTTGAGTTGTCGAACGGCGTGGAGCTCTAGACCGGGACCTGATCTCGAGCCTGACGATCTTGCGATGTGATTGGTGGCGATTGGCCAATGAGAAGGCCTGATGCAAAAAATTGGTTGACAACCCAGCAGCACAACTCTGCAGCACGTTGCCGGCACACGACGACGACCTCTACGACACCAAAAAGAGCTCGTCTTCCAGCATGTCCCGCTTGCACTGCCTTCAAGTGCTGTTGATGGTGCTGGCGCTCGCTGAGGCGCGCTGCTTTTGCCCCAAATACTGCCAGAATCCGCCATGCAACCCCAAGTACTCGAGCTGGTGGCAGCCGCGCTCGTACTGCAACGACGTCGAGGCGCAAGCCGAGTGCACTTTAGCGAACGTCGCGATCACCGACATGATCGACTCGATGGGGCGCAACGCCGACTTGTACTTCTACACAACAGCGCAGCGCAGCGCGATGGCCCGCCCGATTGAGTTTGCGCTCCTCCGCAGCAAGCTCTCGGAAGCGATGGAAGCCAACAAGCCGATCGGAGACTGCAACTATGGTCTGGCGACCGCGACGCTCCTCGCCAACGTCGACGACGTGTGCTTCTCGCCAGAGCTTTTTCAGCAGTGCGCGAATGTCGCCAAGGCGGCCGAGCCGTACTTTCTCAACATCCACAACGCCCTGCGCCAAGGCATCCGCATCGACCAAGACGCAGTGCGCCTCGGCCTCGTCGATATGAACGGGACGCTCTCGCCTCTGGCCGCAGAGTTTGTCGACGTCGTCCGCATGCGCGGCTCCATCAAGCGGGTCGACTTCAAAGTTCGCTGCCGCTCGTACGAGGCTCTGGCCGAGATTGTCGCGAACGCCGCGTCGCGCTCGATGCCGCGTTTGGTGTTGATGGTTGCGGTCGTGCTGGGGGTGCTGGAGGCTGTAGGCGCTTGATCCTTCCATCCATTGTAAACATCTATTCTACTAATACGATCTTAGTCTTAAAACGAATAGCATCGTCCTTGTCGTCGCCAATGCCGTCTCGGTTGGCACAGCCCATCGTGCTTGACCCGCAACGCTTGCCATCGTGTTGATCCTGCTTTCTCGACGCATCACAATTCAATCGCCAGCTTTGTGGGAGATGCCTCTTTCCTCGTTGCGTTGCTCACATGCGTTGCAGAAGCCAACACAGAGGTCTTCTCGCGAGAGCCGTTGTGGCATGTTGTCGTGGCAATCGATAGTAAAGGGCAAAAATAGCTTGAAGCAACAGTCTTGTCCGTCAATGTAAAAGATATATATTGTTCTGGACCCCTCAACCGCAACCGTTGACCAATCGTTGCCCGAATTCTCGTTGACTTTCCA
>NW_012156866.1:0-3467 GCF_000151545.1 Saprolegnia parasitica CBS 223.65
ACACACGGGCGCGTGCAGCCAAGTGCTCGAAGGCCACGCCTCGGGCATCACGGGCCTCGGCGTGCGCGACAGTGTCGGCCCCAACCTCGTGTCGTCGTCCTGGGATGGCACGGTGCGTATTTGGAACGTGAGCATGGAAAGTTAGAGGATAGATGTAAAAAACGAGGTTACCAGTCTCGACGGGGTTGATTGGCATGTCCTTGGTCACTCTCATGGAGACGCGGTCGTGAAGATTACCGTACAAGAGCTTGGTACCAGGATGACGAGGACGTCACTAGCCATCGGTCGAGCCATGGGCGAATCTTCCGTGCACTGATCCGCCAGCGCGTGAAACCAGTCGGTCTCTGCGTAGTTGAGGCAGCTCGCAATTTTTGGGTGGGCCTACCGCAAAGCAAAGGCCGCCAGCTCCAAGACGATGGTGCCGAGTGCGCACATGTCGAGGCCCATATTGATCGGTGACGCGGCGCTCGTGTCAAAGAGACTGCAGAGCTTGACGTCCATGCTGCTGTGAGGAGCACGCGCTTCGCAGGCGCCGGTGCGAGACGTTCTGCGCGTGCAAATACGCGACGCCTGCCACAGCAGCGAGAGCGGGTGCCCAATACCTCCGAGGAACGTGACGAGGTTGCCTTGGTCCAGATACTCGATCGCGACGAGCCCACGGCCGCGACAACGACCGGCGAGTCAAGCCTGCAAGTCCCATAAGAAGGTGCGCTCGAGGCGTCAAGAGGTGTACCTCAAAAGCGGCCCGAAAAAAGGCTCCTCTGGCGCCGTTACCGACGTCGTGTGTCGTGTATGCCTGGCTGCCGCGGTTTGTGACGCAGGCGCGTTTAACGCAGGACCTCTTTGGCATCCTCGGCGACGTCGACCCGAGTGAGCTCCGCGTGCTCGGCAAGGTCTACAGCGCCGGCCTCGACGTCAACTACAAGCTGCTGCACCACGATTTGGCCGACGGTGTCTTTCCTGCGTACAGTACCAATGGTGCGAATGCGTCGCCGCGGGCCAAGCGCCGGGGCGGCAACCAGTACGGTATCACCGAAGCCGACGTGATCGAAGGCCCGCTGTGGGAGATTGCGGCTCGGGATCGAATCCGCATCAAGAATTTCGTTACCGACTATGACCGGATGCGGTCGGGCATGCGCATAAAGGCGCAGTTCATGCGCGCTCTCAAGGTACCACGACACCATCGAGACGTTAGCTCCACGAGCGTGTCTTCTCGCTTTGCAAGCTGATCGACTCGCCGTTGCGCCAGAACCTCGTCAACACCAAGTTTGAGATGCGTCTCGTCCTTGCGTTCAACAAGGTGTTCATTCCAACTGTGTCTGCCGAACGCGAGCTCGTCAAGGCGCTCGAGGCGACGATCTCAGAGGCTGCCACGACACTCATCGACTTTTTTGACCTTGATGACATCATCGACAACAACAAGACCGAAGCCGACCGAGTATACACAACGAAGAAAGTCCGACAATTTTATTTAGCATAGTTTTATCTATTGTAATAGAAGACCCACTTCAACAACAACGAGACAGAAGCCGGCCTTATCGTCGCTGAAACGCTGCCGTCGGCGGCCACAGTCGGCACGGCGTCGAAGAAGCACACGATTTCTAGTGATTAGTGTGTATTAGTTTACTGCGAGTCACCGAGTTGACTCACTCATTGCGTCCACGAGTCATTAGGGAACTCACTTCTGGAAAAAGCAGGGCAACTCGCCGTCCCTACAAGCAAGGGTACATAAATTCATTTACCCCCTCGCCCTTGAATTTATGTACCCTTGCTGCAAGGAACACAAGAAGGAAGCAAAATGAACACGGCATACTAGTATACCGGAAACTCGTGCCTACCGGAAATGAGGTTGGAGGTATAGTAGAATGCAAATATGAAAGTGATATTGCTCGTCAAGGAGGCTGGACCATGGGTAATATCTGTGCATAGTGTGTCGTTCCGTTGGTCTAGATCCGTAGCCGCTGTACGATTTCCAACAGCATTCGCGACTTGTTTGGTTCACTGCTTCAAACTACTCGGCAGCGATCGGGGTGCTCACAAACGAAGCGACGGCGGCGGCGATCTCGCGGCGTGCCCAGCGCATGTGGCCCGAGTCGGTGGTCGCGTTGGGCGCATACATGTCGGCGCAGTGGGCCGTGCCTTCGATGAAGATCGGGCGCGCCGTCTTGGTGTTCATGCGCGTCGTGTTTTGGACGGCGAGCACTTGCCACGGGTCGATGGTGCCGCTGGGAAAGACGACGTGGTCAACCGTGATGTTGAGCGACCCGTAGCCAATGTTGGTGCCAAGCGTGTCCGGGTGCGCGTGAATCTGGAAGACGCGCTTGCACACTTCGAGGCCGACGTTCTGGAGCGTCTGCGTTTTGAGCGGCCAGAACGGCGACTGGTTCGACTCGGCTGTCTGAAAGTACCCAAACTCTTTGCACGTCTGGTAAAACCATTGGCGGCTCGAGCTCGTGCCGTCGAATGCCGTCTCGCTGAGCACCTCGATCGTGCCGTTGGCCGTGCCTTCAAAGTTCGAGTCCAAACACGGCTTTTTCGACGCCGTCTGGACGAACGCGGCGAGCTGCGCGAGCGAGTCGTTGCTCTTCGCGAAGATGTTGCACACGTCCGTGAGCGTCGGGCCTGCGTAAATGGCGTTGTACTGGGACACGCTCTGGAAGAGTGACATGATGGACGTCTCGAAGACCGAGTCATCAAACTCGTTCTTCATGGGCGTGCACGGGTGGAAGAGCTCGTTGAGCTTTTGCCGACCTTCGCGGCCGCCGTCGAGAAGGCCATGCAGGGCCACCATGGCCTGCTCGACCGCGCGGTAGCACTCGCCGCCGCCAAAGTACCGCAGACCGTTCCCGACAACTTCCATGTACTCGGGAAAGTTCTCTTTGGCCAAAAGCGGCGCCGAGCTCGCGACGCTGCCGGCGACGAGCGACGGGTACTTGAGCTTGAACCACGCTGCAAGCGCACCGGGGTAGCTGCCGCCAAATGCGACCCACTTGCTTTGGCCGAGGCCGTAGACGCCCGTGAGGTAGTTGTGGATGCGAGCGAGGTCGAAGAGCGCCTGAGAGGTTAGCTTGCGAGTGCGAAGACAAAAGCTAAGGAAGTACCTGCTGGCTCGAGAGATACTGCAGGTTCGCCGTACTCATGTCGGGCGTCGGATACGATTTGCCGTAGAAGCGGTGCTCGACGGCCACCATGAGCGCGCGGTGCGACTTGGCGAGCGTGTGGATGTAGTTGCGGCTCGAGAGCGCCGACGCCGAGAGCGGGCCCTCGCCGCCAATGTACAGAAAGACCGGGTAGCCCTCACCGGCCCAGAACTCGTCGTTGACAAAGTAGCGCTGGTTCCAGTGCTTGCGCGCCGCGACAGGCGCAAAGTGGTCGAGGACTGCTTCGGTGTAGTTGTGCTCGGTCACGGCCGGGATCCCGGTGTTGTTCGGGTCGTACTGGATGTGATGGGCGTGGCCGCGGAAGCT